>NC_044991.1:64157271-64255190 GCF_008728515.1 Papio anubis
CTTGAAGTCAGGAGTTCCAGACCAGCCTGGCCAACATGGTGAAACCCCATCTTACTAAAAATACAAAAATTAGCCGGGCATGCTGTCGCACACCTATAATCCCAGCTACTCAGGAGGCTGACTCAGAAGAATTGCTTGAACCTGGGAGGCAGAGGTTGCAGTGAGCCAAGATAGTGCCACTGCACTCCAGCCTGGGCGACAACAGAGTGAGACTCTGTCTGAAAAAATAAAAAGTATGCTTGGGCCTCCTTCTTAAATTCATTAATTTCATAAATATCAAGTCCATATTTAATTATTTAATCTATGCATCAGTCTATACCCTGGGAAAACCACATTAAAAAAATACTGCCTACATGGAGCTCATACTCTAGTGGGGGAGTCAGCTAGTACATGAGTAGATAAGTGCTAGGAAGAAAATACAACAGGATAAGAGTGTAGGGAAAGCTGAATTGGTCTAGGAAATGTGACCGGACACTTGAACACAAATACCTTTTTTTTTTCCTTCGAGACCGAGTCTTGCTCTGTTACCAGCCTGGAGTGCAGTGGCAGGATCTTGGCTCACTGCAACCTCCGCCTCCCGGGTTCAAGCGATTCTCCTGCCTCAGCCTCCCAAGTAGCTGGGACTACAGGTGCGTGCCACCGCATCGGGCTAATATTTTGTTTTGTTTGTATTTTAGTAGAGATGGAGTTTCACCATGTTGGCCAGGATGGTCTCGATAAGCTGACTTCATGATCTGCCCGCCTCAGCCTCCCAAAATGCTGGGATTACAGGCATGAGACACCATGCCTGGCCAAAGATACCTTTATGTGATGAAATATCTTCAGTATTTTAACAATCCTGTATCGGTCAGTCATGGTGGCTCATGCTTGTAATCCCAGCAGTTTGGGAGGCCGAGGCAGGCAGATCACGAGTTCAGGAGATCGAGACCATCCTGGCTAACACAGTGAAACCCCATCTCAACTAAAAATACAAAAAAATAACTGGGTGTGGTTGTGGGCGCCTGTAGTCCCAGCTACTCGGAAGGCTGAGGCAGGAGAATGGTGTGAACCTGGGAGGCAGAGCTTGCAGTGAGCTGAGATTGCGCCACTGCACTGCAGCCTGAGGGACAGAGCGAGACTCTGTGTCAAAAAAAAAAAAAAAAAAAAAAAAAGCCTGTATCATGATGTTATACATTAGCCAATACCTGATTTTTAACTTTGCAAACCTTAGACTCACTAAACAAAATTTATTCCAAATGCCAATATCAGGAATAAATCCAACGAAAATCCTTCTCATCCTTTTTATCTTTCCTTGTTTGGTAATAAATAATGGGAAAGGCTGGGCGCGGTGGCTCACGCCTGTAATCCCAGCACTTTAGGAGGCCGAGGCAGGTAGATCTGAGATCAGGAGTTGGAGACCAGTCTGGCCAACCTGGTGAAACCCCGTCTCTACTAAAAATACAGAAGTTAGCCAGGCACGGTGGTGGGTGCCTATAATCCCAGCTGCTCAGGAGGCTGAGGCAGGAAAATTGTTCGAACTTGGGAGGCAGAGGTTGCAGTGAGCCAAGATTGTGCCGTGACAGTCCAACCTGGCGACGAGCAAAACTCCATCTCAAAAAATAATAATAATAATAAATACATAAATAATGGGAGATTCATACATTGGAACACAGCATTAAAATTGTCACAGAATGCCAGGCGCGGTGGCTCACGCCTGTAATCCCAGCACTTTGGGAGGCCGAGGAGGGTGGATCACCTGAGGTCAGAAATTCGAGACCAGCCTGACCAGCATGGAGAAACCCCGTCCCTACTAAAATACAAAAAAATTAGACGGGCATGGTGGCGCATCCCGATAATCCCAGCTACTCGTGAGGCTGAGGCAGGAGAATCGCTTGAACCTGGGAGGCGGAGGTTGCGGTGAGCCAAGATCGCGCCATTGCACTCCAGCCTGGGCAACAGGAGTGAAACTCCATCTCAAAAGAAATAATTAATTTAAAAAAAATTGTCACAGAAGTATAATTTAGACAATACAAGGATGATCCTGATATATTGAGTGATATGTGTGAACCATTTTTACATTAAAAATACATAATATATGCATGTTCTTTAAAGTCTGGGAAGATTCACTTCTAAAGATGGCTTGATGTAGAACAACTAGAACTTTTACACTGCTGGTTGGAATGCAAAATGGGTATACACTTTGGTAAGAATATGGCAATATCTTAGGAAGTTAACATATACTTGCCATTGGACCCATAGACCCAACACATAGAAAAGAATTAAAAGGGAAAGAAAAAATGTATGGTCAGGCCAGTGATGGCTCATGCTTGTTGTGATCCCAGCACATTGGGAGGCTGGGGCGGATGGGACACTTGAGACCAGGAGTTCAAGACCAACCTGGGCAACTTCGTGACTCTACAAAACATACAAAAAGTGGGCTGCGCCTGTAGTCCCAGCTACTTGGGAGGTTGGAGTATGAGGATTGCTCGAGCCCAGGAAGGTGAGGCTGCCGTGGGCCATGATCACATCACTGCACTCCAATCTGGGCAACAGAGGGAAAAAATGTTCAAAGACTGCACACAAATGTTTATATTGATAGTTATTCATATTAATCAAAACCTGGAAACAACCCAAACATTCATCAACTGGTTACGAAGGAAGATTGCTCAGCAATAGAAAATAAGTATTTATACATGCAGCAAAGATGAATCTCAAAAACACATAGCAAGTAAAAGAACTAAAATACAAAAGACTGTATACTTTGCATATGTATAAATACTTACATGAAATTTTCAAAAAGGCAAAATCGTAGTGATGTAAAATAGAGCAACAGTTGCCGGGTCCTGTGGTAGGAAGGATGTGGGTAGGGCAGGGTAGGAGATCAAAAGGCATGAGAAAACTTTTTAGAGTGATGGAAATATTCTATATTTTGTTTGTGGTGGGAGTTATACAGCTATATGCATCAATAAAATTCATCAAACTCTACATTTAAGATGGGTGAATTTTATTGTATGTATTTTATTGCATGTAATAAAGCTGGAAAAATTCATCATGTTTTATGACTTAAGATTTGCATAATTTCCTTCGTGTAAAAAAATAATTGTAATAAACAAAAACAGGTGACCTCTTGTAATGGAGCAGCTTAACTTCAAAATTAATTTAATTTTATTTTTATTAGTTTTTGAGACAGGCTCACAATGTGTCACCCAGGCTGGAGTACAGTGGCATGATTAGGGCTCCTTGCAGCCTTCTGGGCTCAAGCAATCCTGCCACCTCAGCTCTCGAGTAGCTGGGACTACAGGCAAACAGCATTTCACCTACCTTTTTTTTTTTTTTTTTGAGACGGAGTCTTGCTCTGTTGCCCAGCTGGAGTACAGTGCCACGATCTTGGCTCACTGCAACCTCTGCCTCCCAGGTTCAAGTTATTCTCCTGCCTCAGCCTCCTGAGTAGCTGGGACTACAGGCATGCCTGGCTAATTTTTGTATTTTTAATACAGATGAGGTTTCACCATATTGCCCAGGCTGGTCTCGATCTCCTCACCTCGTGATCCACCTGCCTTGGCCTCCCAAAGTGCTGGGTTTATAAGCTTGAGTCACTGCCCCCGGCCTACAAAGCTTTTTTTTTCTGAGATCGAGTCCTGCTCTGTGGCCCAGGCTAGAGTGCAGTTGCACGATCTCAATGCAACCTCTGCCCTCCAGGTTCCAGTTTCTCTTGCCTCGGCCTCCCACATAGCTGGGACTACAGGCGAGCACCACCATGTCTGGCTAATTTTTGTATTTTTAGTAGAGACAGGGTTTTGCCATGTTGGCCAGGAGGGTCTGGAACTCCTGACCTCAAGTGATCCGTCCACCTTGGCCTCCAAAAGTGCTGGGATTACAGGTATGAGCCACTGCGCCCGGCCTGTGTTTACTATTATTAAAATTAAGTGATTAAGTAGTAATAAAAAAACTGAGACTTTCTAGTGATTTTTGATCCTAAGCCTTCTATCACCATCGGGCCTTCATTTGTGTACTTAAAATCAATATATGTACCAGTGTTGCACTGGTTTAAAGATTCTAATGGTGAAAGTTACCTAATTACTGTATCTAGAAACCAATCTTGGAAATGTGAGATGATGCTCTTTTTTCTTTTTTAATTTACTTAAATATTTTTTCTTTAAATTATTTATTTATTTTTTCAAGATGGAGTCTTGCTCTGTTGCCTAGGTTGGAGTACAGTGGTGCGATCTCGGCTCACTGCAGTCTCCGCCTCCCAGGTTCAAGTGATTCTCGTGCTTCAGCCTCCTGAGTAGTTAGGATTACCGGTGCGGGCCACCACGCACAGCTACTTTTTTGTGTTTTAGTAGAGACGGGTTTTCACTATGTTCATCAGGCTGGTCTTGAACTCCTGACCTCAGGTGATCTGCCGGTCTCGGCCTCCCAATGTGTTGTTGGGATTACAGGTGTGAGCCACCGTGCCTGTCATTAAATTTTTTTCTCTTGTTTAATTAACTTCAATTCTGCCACTTCCTAGATGCGCTTTTAGAATAGCTGAAATTATTGTGTGCTTAGTTTCGCTCTGTCCTTGTTTTGTTGTATAGTATTTTTTATTTTATTTTATTTTTTGAGATGGAGTCTTGCTCTGTCACCCAGGCTGGAGTGCAGTGGTGTGATCTCAGCTCACTGCAACCTCTGCTTGAACCAGATTCAAGCAATTCTCCTGTCTTAGCCTCACGAGTCGCTGGGATTACAGGCACGCATCACCACACCCGGCTAATTTTGTATTTTTAGTAGATACGGAGTTTTACCATGTTGGTCCAGCTGATCTCAAACTCCTGACCTCAGTTGGTCTGCCTGCCTCTGCCTCCCAAAGTGCTGAGATAACAGGTGTGAGCCACCACACCCGGCCTGTTATATAGTTTTTAAATGAAAGGGACATAGAAGAGAATAGTTGTTGTGGTTTTAAGATAATCATTCCTACTTTCTCTGTTACTCTATTTAAAATGATGACGAGAAAAATTAATTGTCTTACTTTGCTAAGTTTGGCATAGGAGCTGTCACTCCTTTTTTTTTTTTTGAGACAGGGTCTCACCATGTTGCCTAGTCTGGAGCGCAGTGGTGCAATCTCCACCTCTCAGGTTCAAGCAATTTTCAGGACTCAGCCTCCTGGGTGGTTGCTGTTACAGGCATGCGCCACTACGACCGGCTAATTTTTTTTTTTGAGACACTGTTTTGCTCCTGTTGCCCAGGCTGGAGTGGGCAACAGGATTAGTGCGCATGCTTGAGCCTACTCACCCAACTCCTGAGAGCTTATCAGGAAGCTGCTGATCACCAGTGCCAGGTGTTTCTATCTATCGGGAGACTGTCTCTTCCTCTGGCACTGACTGTTACCAATTATTATTTTAGACGGACACTTTTTTTTTTAGATGGAGTCTCGCCCTGTTGGCCAGGCTTGAGTGCAGTGGCATGATCGCGGCTCACTGCAACCTCTGCCTCCTGGGTTCCATCGATTCTCCTGTCTCAGCCTCCCAAGTAGCTGGGATTACTGGTGTGTGCCATCACGCCCTGCTAATTTTTTTATTTTTAGTAGAGACAGGGTTTCACCATTTTCACCAGGCTGGTCTTGAACTCCTGACCTCAGGTGATCCACCCCTCTGAGCTCCCAAAGTGCTGGGATTACAGGAGTGAACCACCACGCCCAGCCCAGAGGAGCATTTTAACAACTAACTCACAGTTACCTGATGGTTGCCTGACATTACTTGGGGCCTTTTCCTGCCCTGCTCATGTGTCTAACTACCTACTCTAACATCACTATGTTGCCCAGGCTGGTCTCAAACTCCTGGCCTCTTCTAATCTTTTTGCGTAGGTCTCCCAAAGTGCTCAGATTACATTACAACTCGCCTATAATTTTTTTTTATTACAAATCAAATCAATGCCCTAAGAAAACCCCATTATTCTGATACAGGAACCCAGACACCTGCCTTGTGTCAGCATGCTTTGGATGCTAATGTTTAATTTAGAGAAAAACTCAGAGATAATTTTATCCCTCAAAAATGGCTCTAACTATAATATCACAAACCCACCTCTTCAGTAATAGTCCCTGAACCTGGAGGGATTGAATGGTTTCAGTTTCTGGCCCCATATCTCATGAAAGCACTTCATTTTGATTGTCATCTTCTTGGGGTCTGAAGACAAGGCATCGACTGGTGTCAATGTTTCTTAAGATTTAGTAGGAACTGGTGTCTTTTACAGACCCAGGAGCCAAAGCCCTATAATTTAGCAGGACAAGAATTCGTTAATAGAACATTTATACTGCAGAAAGTCCTGACATTCTCTCTAACATGTCACAGATTAAAATGCTGTGATTTGGTGTCTAGTAGTTACTGCCTGAAGTACTTCAAATCACTGTATTAGGTTACTCATTGTATATGTCTAATTGCTAGCAATCTAGTGACAGAACTGTGATCCAAAGCATCACAAATGTGATAGGTTCTGCTGGGTGCAGTGGCTCACGCCTATAATCTCAGCAGTCTGGGAGGCTGAGGTAGGTGGATCACTTGACGCCAGGAGTTCAAAACCAGCCTAGCCAGAATGACGAAACATGTCTCTACTAAAAACATAAAAATTGGGCACGGTGGCTTAGGCCTGTAATCCCAGCACTTTGGGAGGCCAAGACGGGCAGATCACCTGAGGTCAGGAGTTTAAGACCAGACTGGCTCATTAAGAGGCAAAATGGCCCATGTCTGATCTTCCTCTGCAGTTGTTCGACTGGTAAAGGAAAACTGCACCTACAGAACATGTGCACAACCTCAGTAAATGCACTGTGCATGCGATCAGCCTCCCAAGTGCTGAAGGACCCTGCGCATGCAGCAGTCAAGGGGCGGGGAAAGATCAAGTAAGAAAAGAAAACCCTGGAACCATGCCAGTGTATAAATCCCCAAGTCAAGGGCTGAACAGGGCACTTGAATCTCCCAAGTCGCCCACTTCTCCCTCTTCCAAATGTACTTTGCTTCCTTTTGCTCCTGCTATAATGCTTTTTAATAAACTTTCATTCCCGCTCTTAAGCTTGCCTCAGTCTCTTGCTCTGCCTTAAAACTACTTCTGCCCCTGCCAAATGCTTTCCTCTGAGGAGGCAAGGATTGAGTTTGCTGCAGATCTGTACAAATTTGCTGCTGGTAACCTGCTTTGGTGTCGCGACTAAGATACATTCCCTAGTGGTAAGAAACCTTGATATGGTTTGGTTCTGTGTCCCCGCACAAATTTCACCTTGAATTATAATAATCCTCACATATGGTGGGAGGGATCTTGTGGGAGGTCATTGAATCATGGGAGTGGTTTTTTTTTTTTTTCCGTGCTGTTCTTGTGATAGTGAATAAGTCTCACAAGATCTGATGGTTTAATAAAGCGGAGTTCCCCTGAACATACTCTCTTGCCTGCTGCCACATAGGATGTGCCTTTGCTTCTCCTTTGCCTTCCGCTGTGATTGTGAGGCCTCCCAGCCATGCGGAACTGTGAGTCCATTAAACCTCTTTCCTTTATAAAATACCCACCCTTGGGTATGTCTTTATTAGCAGCTTGAGAACAGACTAATAGACGCCTCTATACCTTGCCTTCTTCCACTGGAGGTGTTTAACCCCGATATGCAGTTTCCTTCTCCCCTTTTGCTGTTCTGTTTACTAACCATCCTCTAGAATGATTCCTCTCAGCCACAGTGGCTCTGGTCCTCCTGGCTAATCTCTCAGCTCACCCTCATGGATGGCTTGTGGGGGTGGGAAGGACCTTGTATTCCACACTGAGTAGACCTGAGACACTAATGGCCCTTGAGACAGGAGGATTGTGGGAGTGGTAGGGTAAAGGCCACCACATCACGTGTGAGGCTACATTTGCTTCTTCAACAAAAATCAGCTCTTTCCCCAAATCCTACACTGTCTATTCTCTTGTTTTCTCTGTGTGAATTCTGAAATGACCTGGTGCACCCATCAGACTGTCCGCCTTGCAAGCAAGTCTGCCTTTTCTCTGCTTTCACTTTGCATGATGCATGACTTCCTTCTCTCCCTTAAACACACAATCCCTGTTTGTTATTTGTGCTCCCACGGCCTTTGTTGCATTTGTGTAGCAGGCAAAGAGCCAGTCTCCCTTGTGGATGACCCTTGAGATTTGTAGTTGTTTTGACCCTACCAGCTCCTAACCTTCCCCTGTCTGTTGGTTCATTGCCAGGACAGGCACTAGTTGGAAGCCAGGCTCTGCCAGCTCCTTGTGATTTACCATACACTTTTCATCCCTGTTACACTCCAAGCCCAAGTTTTTTGGCGGCTTTTGAAGCAATTTGTCTACCTACATAGGGCCTTATTCTGTGGCCCTTTAATGACCCTACCTACTGGCTTTTTTTTCGAGTTAGCACCGCTTTGCCATTTTCGAGCCCTTATCCCAAGCCCCAAGTCCTCTGGAGGTTCCTTCTTTATGTCAAGGGGGCAAGTCAACACTGCTCACTTGAATCCAACAGCTGCTGTTTTTGTGAGTATGTGAAGGCTTTCCATGAGTATCTCTCACTTCCTCCTATAGCAGAGGGACTTTCTTGTCTGTTTAAGCATTCATTCTGCATGTTACCCTGGGAGGACAAGGAACCCCAAATATAAATGTTCCTCCATTTCTCTAATCACTTCCATGCTCTTTTCTTTTTAACTTTTTTTTTTTTTTTTTTTTTGAGATGGAGTCTTGCTCTGTTGCCCAGGCTAGTGTGCAGTGGTACAATCTAGGCTCCCTGCAACCTCTGCCTTCCAGGTTCAAGCAATTCTTCTGCCTCAGCCTCCGGAGTAGCTGGGATTACAGGCGTGTACCACCATTCCTGGCTAATTTTTGCATTTTTAGTAGAGATGGGGTTTCACCATGTTGGCCAGGCTGGTCTCGAACTCCTGACCTCAAGTGATCCACCTGCCTTGGCCTCCCGAAATGAAGGGGGCCTGCCCCTCCACACCTCTGGGTATTTCTCGCAAGGTGGAGACAAGAGACTGAGAAAGTGAAATAAGACACAGAGACAGAGTATAGAGGAAGAAAAGTGGGCCCAGGAGA
This sequence comes from Papio anubis, assembly GCF_008728515.1. Taxonomy (NCBI): domain Eukaryota; kingdom Metazoa; phylum Chordata; class Mammalia; order Primates; family Cercopithecidae; genus Papio; species Papio anubis. The sequence continues at coordinate 64,166,299 of NC_044991.1, forward strand.
CCGGCGCTCAGCAAGTGAGGACCTGCACCGGCGCTGGTCTCTGAATTCCCTCAGTATTTATTGATCACTATCTCTACTATCTCGGTGAGGGGGATGTGGCAGGACTCTAGAGTAATGGTAGGGAGAGGATCAGCAGGAAAACGTGAGCAAAGGAGTCTGTGTCATAAATAAGTTTAAGGAAAAGTGCTGTGCCTGGATGTGCATGTAGGCCAGATTTACGTTTGACTTTACACAAACATGTCAGTGCAGTAAAGAGCAATATTGTCGCCAGCATGTCTCACCTCCAACCATGAGGCAGTTTTCTCCTATCTCAGTAAATAGAATGTACGGTCGGGTTTTACACTGAGACATTCCCTTCCCAGGGACGAGCAGGAGACAGATGCTTTCCTCTTATCTCAACTGCAAAAAGGCCTTCCTCTTTTTTTTTTTTGAGACAGAGTCTCGCTCTGTCTCCCAGGCTGGAGTGCAGTGGCGTGATCTCGGCTCACTGCAAGCTCTGCCTCCCGGGTTCACGCCATTCTCCTGCCTCAGCCTCCCCAGCAGCTGGGACTACAGGCGCCCACCACCACGCCCGACTAATTTTTTTTGTATTTTTAGTAGAGACAGAGTTTCACTGTGTTAGCCAGGATGGTCTCGATTTCCTGACCTCATGATCCACCCACCTCAGCCTCCCAAAGTGCTGGGATTACAGGCATGAACCACCGTGCCTGGCCGAGGCCTTCCTCTTTCCCTACTCCTCCTCAGCACAGACCCTTTACGGGTGTCGGACTGGGGGATGGTCAGGTATTTCCCTTCCCACGAGGCCATATCTCAGGCTGTCTCAGTGGAGGGAAACCTTGGACAATACCCAGGCTTTCTTGGGCAGAGGTCCCTGTGGCCTTGCGCAATGCATTGTGTCCCTGCGTAATCGAGAATGGAGAATGGTGATGACTTTTACCAGGCATACTGCCTGCAAACAGATTTTTAACAAAGCGTATCTTACACAACCCTAAATCCATTAAACCTTGAGTCAGTACAGCATATGTTTCTGTGAGCACAGGGTTGGGGTTAAGATTACAGATTAGCAGCATCTCAAGGCAGAAGAACTTTTCTTAGTACAGATCAAAATGGAATTTCTTATGTCTTCCTTTTTCTACATAGACACAGTAACAGTCTGATCTCTCTTTCTTTTCCCCACATCAAAGTGCTGAGATTACAGATGCAAGCTACTGCACCCAGCTGCCCTTTTCAATATACATCAGGACCTTCAAAGTTTTATTTGAAAGGAGAGAAGTCCAGCCCCCTTGCATCAGTTAACTGAAAAACAGGCTTCTCGTCCATATAAAGAACATGGGAGGCCAGTTGCGGAGGCTCACGCCTGAAATTCTAGCACTTTGGGAGGCCAAGGCAAGCGGATCATGAGGTCAAGAGATCAAGACCATCCTGGCCAACATGGTGAAACCCCATCTCTACTACAAATACAAAAATTAGCAGGGTGTGGTGGCACACCCCTGTAATCCCACCTACTTGGGAGGCTGAGTCCAGAAAATTGCTTGAACCTGAGAGGCGGAGATTGCAGTGAGCCGAGGTTACACCACTGCGCTCCAGACTAGGCAACATGGTGAGACCCTGTCTCAAAAAAGAAAAAAAAAGAACGACAGCTCCTATGCCAAACTTAGCAAAGTAAGACAATTAATTTTTCTCCTCATCATTTTAAATAGAGTAACAGAGAAAGTAGGAATGATTATCTTAAAACCTCAACAACTATTTTCTTCTATGTCCCTTTCATTTAAATACTATACAACAGGCCGGGTGTGGTGGCTCACACCTGTTATCTCAGCACTTTGGGAGGCAGAGGCAGGCAGACCAACTGAGTTCGAGATCAGCCTGACCAACATGGTAAAACTCCGTCTCTACTAAAAATACAAAATTAGCCGGGTGTGGTGATGCGTGCCTGTAATCCCAGCGACTCGTGAGGCTAAGACAGGAGAATTGCTTGAATCTGGTTCAAGCAGAGGTTGCAGTGAGCTGAGATCACACCACTGCACTCCAGCCTGGGTGACAGAGCAAGACTCCATCTCAAAAAATAAAATAAAATAAAAAATACTATACAACAAAACAAGGACAGAGCGAAACTAAGCACACAATAATTTCAGCTATTCTAAAAGCGCATCTAGGAAGTGGCAGAATTGAATTAAACAAGAGAAAAAAATTTAATGACAGGCACGGTGGCTCACACCTGTAATCCCAACAACACATTGGGAGGCCAAGACCGGCAGATCACCTGAGGTCAGGAGTTCAAGACCAGCCTGATGAACATAGTGAAAACCCGTCTCTACTAAAACACAAAAAAGTAGCTGTGCGTGGTGGCCCGCACCGGTAATCCTAACTACTCAGGAGGCTGAAGCACGAGAATCACTTGAACCTGGGAGGCGGAGACTGCAGTGAGCCGAGATCGCACCACTGTACTCCAACCTAGGCAACAGAGCAAGACTCCATCTTGAAAAAATAAATAAATAATTTAAAGAAAAAATATTTAAGTAAATTAAAAAAGAAAAAAGAGCATCATCTCACATTTCCAAGATTGGTTTCTAGATACAGTAATTAGGTAACTTTCACCATTAGAATCTTTAAACCAGTGCAACACTGGTACATATATTGATTTTAAGTACACAAATGAAGGCCCGATGGTGATAGAAGGCTTAGGATCAAAAATCACTAGAAAGTCTCAGTTTTTTTATTACTACTTAATCACTTAATTTTAATAATAGTAAACACAGGCCGGGCGCAGTGGCTCATACCTGTAATCCCAGCACTTTTGGAGGCCAAGGTGGACGGATCACTTGAGGTCAGGAGTTCCAGACCCTCCTGGCCAACATGGCAAAACCCTGTCTCTACTAAAAATACAAAAATTAGCCAGACATGGTGGTGCTCGCCTGTAGTCCCAGCTATGTGGGAGGCCGAGGCAGGAGAAACTGGAACCTGGAGGGCAGAGGTTGCATTGAGATCGTGCAACTGCACTCTAGCCTGGGCCACAGAGCAGGACTCGATCTCAGAAAAAAAAAGCTTTGTAGGCCAGGGGCAGTGACTCAAGCTTATAAACCCAGCACTTTGGGAGGCCAAGGCAGGTGGATCACGAGGTGAGGAGATCGAGACCAGCCTGGGCAATATGGTGAAACCTCGTCTGTATTAAAAATACAAAAATTAGCCAGGCATGCCTGTAGTCCCAGCTACTCAGGAGGCTGAGGCAGGAGAATAACTTGAACCTGGGAGGCAGAGGTTGCAGTGAGCCAAGATCGTGGCACTGTACTCCAGCTGGGCAACAGAGCAAGACTCCGTCTCAAAAAAAAAAAAAAAAGGTAGGTGAAATGCTGTTTGCCTGTAGTCCCAGCTACTCGAGAGCTGAGGTGGCAGGATTGCTTGAGCCCAGAAGGCTGCAAGGAGCCCTAATCATGCCACTGTACTCCAGCCTGGGTGACACATTGTGAGCCTGTCTCAAAAACTAATAAAAATAAAATTAAATTAATTTTGAAGTTAAGCTGCTCCATTACAAGAGGTCACCTGTTTTTGTTTATTACAATTATTTTTTTACACGAAGGAAATTATGCAAATCTTAAGTCATAAAACATGATGAATTTTTCCAGCTTTATTACATGCAATAAAATACATACAATAAAATTCACCCATCTTAAATGTAGAGTTTGATGAATTTTATTGATGCATATAGCTGTATAACTCCCACCACAAACAAAATATAGAATATTTCCATCACTCTAAAAAGTTTTCTCATGCCTTTTGATCTCCTACCCTGCCCTACCCACATCCTTCCTACCACAGGACCCGGCAACTGTTGCTCTATTTTACATCACTACGATTTTGCCTTTTTGAAAATTTCATGTAAGTATTTATACATATGCAAAGTATACAGTCTTTTGTATTTTAGTTCTTTTACTTGCTATGTGTTTTTGAGATTCATCTTTGCTGCATGTATAAATACTTATTTTCTATTGCTGAGCAATCTTCCTTCGTAACCAGTTGATGAATGTTTGGGTTGTTTCCAGGTTTTGATTAATATGAATAACTATCAATATAAACATTTGTGTGCAGTCTTTGAACATTTTTTCCCTCTGTTGCCCAGATTGGAGTGCAGTGATGTGATCATGGCCCACGGCAGCCTCACCTTCCTGGGCTCGAGCAATCCTCATACTCCAACCTCCCAAGTAGCTGGGACTACAGGCGTGCGCCACTTTTTGTATGTTTTGTAGAGTCACGCCATGTTGCCCAGGTTGGTCTTGAACTCCTGGTCTCAAGTGTCCCATCCGCCCCAGCCTCCCAATGTGCTGGGATCACAACAAGCATGAGCCACCGCCCCTGGCCTGACCATACATTTTTCTTTCCCTTTAATTTTCTATGTGTTGGGTTCATGGGTCCAATGGCAAGTATATGTTAAACTTCCTAAGATATTGCCATATTCTTTACCAAAGTGGCTACCCATTTTGCATTCCAACCAGCAGTGTGTAAAAGTTCTAGTTGTTCTACATCAAGGCCATCTTTAGAAGTGAATCTTCCCAGACTTTAAAGAACATGCATATATTATGCATTTTTAATGTAAAAATGGTTCACACATATCACTTAATATATCAAGATCATCCTTGTATTGTCTAAATTATACTTCTGTGAGAATCCTTTTTTTTTTTTTTTTCCAGATGGAGTCTTGTTCTGTCACCCAGGCTGGAGTACAGTGGCGCAATCTTGGCTCGCTGCAAGCTCTGCCTCCTGGGTTCACGCCATTCTCCTGCCTCAGCCTCCCTAGTAGCTGGGACTACAGGTGCCCACCACCACGCCCGATTAATTTTTTTTTTTTTTGTATTTTTAGTAGAGACGGGGTTTCACCGTGTAAGCCAGGATGGTCTTGATCTCCTGACCTTGTGATTCGCCCGCCTCGGCCTCCCAAAGTGCTGGGATTACAGGCGTGAGCCACTGCACCCGACGTTCTGTGACAATTTTAATGCTGTGTTCCAATATATGAATCTCTCATTATTTATTAATGTATTAATTTATTATTTATTTTTGAGATGGAGTTTTGCTCTTGTTGCCCAGGTCGGAGTGCCATGGCACAATCTTGGCTCACTGCAACCTCTGCCTCCCAGGTTCAAGCGATTCTCCTGCCTCAGCCTCCTGAGTAGCTGGGATTATAGGCACCCACCACTGTGCCTGGCTAATTTTTGTATTTTTAGTAGAGACAGGGTTTCACTGGGTTGGCCAGGCTGGTCTCCAACTCCTGACCTCAAATAATCCACCTGCCTTGGCCTCCCAAAGTGCTGGGATTACAGGCGTGAGCCACCGCGTCCAGCCTCTCCCATTATTTATTACCAAACAAGGAAAGATAAAAAGGGTGAGGAGGATTTTGGTTGGATTTATTTCTGACATTGGCATTTGGAATAAACTTCGTTTAGTGAGTCTAAAGTTTGCAAAGTTACAAATCAGGTATTGGCTAATCTATAACATGATACAGGATTGCTAAAATACTAAAGGTATTTCATCACATAAAGGTATTTTTGGCTAGGCATAGTGGCTCATACCTGTAATCCCAGTATTTTGGGAAGCCGAGGCGGGCACATCACGAGGTCAGGAGATCAAGACCATCCTGGCCAACATGGTGAAACCCCATCTCTACTAAATTACAAAAAAAAAAAAAAATTAGCCCGGTGTAGTGGCACACACCTATAGTCCCAGCTACTCGGGAGGCTGAGGCAGGAGAATCGCTTGAACCTGGGAGGTGGAGGCTGAAGTAAGCCAAGATCGTGCCACTGCACTCCAGCCTGGTGACAGAGTGACACTCCGTCTCAAAAAAAAAACGATATTTGTGCTCAAATGTCAGGTCACATTTCCTAGACCAATTCAGCTTTCCCTACATTCTTATCCTGTTGTATTTTCTTCCTAGCACTTCTTTTCTACTCATGTACTAGCTGACTCCCCCACTAGAATACAAGCTCCGTAGGCAGTATTTTTTTAATGTGGTTTTCCCAGGGTATAGACTGATGCGTAGATTAAATAATTAAACATGGACTTGATATTTGTGAAATTAATGAATTTAAGAAGGAGGCCCTGTAATCCCAGCACTTTGGGAGGCCGAGACAGGCGGATCACGAGGTCAGGAGATCGAGACCATCCTGGCTAACACGGTGAAACCCCGTCTCTACTAAAAAAGATACAAAAAACTAGCTGGGCGAGGTGGCGGGTGTCTGTAGTCCCAGCTACTAGGGAGGCTGAGGCAGGAGAATGGTATGAACCCAGGAGGCGGAGCTTGCAGTGAGCTGAAATTGGGCTACCGCACTCCAGCCTAAGGACAGATGGTGACTCCGCCTCCCACAAAAAAAGGAGGGAGGCCCAAGCATACTTTTTACTTTTTTCAGATAGAGTCTCACTCTGTCGCCGCCTGCGCCAAGTGCAGGCACTATCTTGGCTAACTGCAACTCCTGCCTCCCAGGTTCAAGCAATTCTTCTGAGTCAGCCTCCTGAGTAGCTGACCAGTGCTACAGCATGCCCGCTAATTTTGTATTTTTAGTAAGATAGGGTTTCACCATGTTGGCCAGGCTGGTCTGGAACTCCTGACTTCAAGTGATCCACCCACCTCGGCCTTTCAAAGTGCTGGGATTACAGGCGTGAGCCACCACGCCTGGCCGCAAGCATACTTTTTATAATAACTGTATCTCACATGTATTCAGCATGTTCTATGGGCCAGGCTCAATTCTCATAACACTCTATAATAAAGCCATTATTTCTATTTTACAAACGAAGAAATTAAAGCTCAAGAGTTAGCCAGGCGTGGTGGCTCACGCCTGTAATCCCAGCACTTTGGGAGGGATCACGAGGTCAGGAGATCGAGACCATCCTGGGTAACATGGTGAAACTCCGTCTCTACTAAAAATACAAAAAAAAATTAACCAGGCATGGTGGCAGGCACCTGTAGTCCCAGCTACTTGGGAGGCCAAGGCAGGAGAATGGCATGAACTCGGGAAGCGGAGGCTGCAGTGATCCCAGATCATCCCACTGCATTCCAGCCTGGGCGACACAGTGAGACTCCGTCTCAAATAAATAAATAAATAAATAAATAAATAAATAAATAAAGCTCAAGAGTTTTTAAGTAACTTGCCCAAGTTCACATTAGAATTCAAAACCAAGCACTGTGGTTCCACAGGCCCACTTTTTTTTTTTTTGAGACAGCATTTCACTCTGGCACTCACGTTGGTATGCAGTAGTGTAATCATAGCTCACTACAGCCTCAACCTCCTGGGCTCAAGTGATCCTCCCACCTCAGCCTCCTGAGTAGCTGGGACCACAGGCATGCACCACCACGCCTGTCTAATTTTATTTTTTGTAGAGACAGGGTCTCCTTATGTAGCCTGGGCTGGTCTTGAAACTCCTGGAGCCAAGGAATTCTTCTACCTCGGAGTCCCAATGTGCTGGGATTACAGGCGTGAACCATTGCACACGGCCTACACTGTGTCTTTTGATAACAGTCTTGGGCTGACTCAGATTTCTATAAGTATCCCCCATATTTTAGGAATTCCTAGGCTGTCTTCTTTGTTTCTCAAGCTTGTCTTCCTTTGCCCTGGAAAACATCCTCATTTGTTATCTCTATTTTGGAGTAAATCTTCCTTCTCACCCCTATCACACACAGAAGAAACTCAGCTTGTTGAAAGATTTTTATCACAACAAACCTTTCTAGGGATGGAGAATGTGTTCCAATGAATCTTCTCCCTTTACACAATCTTCTGGCTCTCTCCTTACTGTTCCTTGTCTTCCACACCTTCTCTCCCTGATTGTCTTCTGGGAATCCCCAACTCCTCACCTTTACTGTGACCTCTCTAAGCTTTCCACCTCCGAAGCTTAGCACCAGCTTCTACCCACACCCCGAAGGCTCAGTGCCACCTTAACCTCTTGCCCAAGGAAAAGGGTATTTCCCCTAAGGAAGAGCTGCTCTCTCCCTCAGAATCTAGTGCCAGTTTCCTCCCTGACACTCGGAGCATGCTTGCGAGGGGAAACCTCACTTCCCTGCAGCCACCCAGACTGAAAATAATACTCCTCTTTTTATTTTTCCAGACAGGGTCTTGCTCTCTCGGCCAGGCTGGAGTGGAATGCATGGATCTTGGCTCATCAGGAACCTCTGCCTCCCAGGTTCAAGCGCATTCTCCTGCCTCAGCCTCCTGAGTAGCTGGGACCACAGGCTACATACCAACATGTCCTGCCACTTCTGTATTTTAGTAGAGATGGGGTTTCACCACGCTGGCCAGGCTGGTCTCAACTCCTGACCTCGATCCTCCCACCTCAGCCTCCAAAGTGCTAGGGATTACAGGTGTGAGCCACTCATGCCTGGCCTACTCCCTCTTTAATGAAATAACTAAGGTGTTCTCAGTCTTGTAAAAACTGTGAATAAGATCATCTTAAACATTACTATGTTTATTGGTCTACTCGAAGTCACAATATAGGTAAACACAATATGCATGTTACACAAATACAGCTTCAAATGTCACTATCCCAGTCCCACCTAGGTTACTAGTTTTAAGGAATTAGAGAAATTACAGGCCTGAGCCACCATGCCCAGCCAATGTTTGTATTTTTAGTAGAGACATGGTTTCGTCATTTTGGCCAGGCTGGCATCAAACTCCTGACCTCAAGTGATCCGCCTGCCTCAGCATCCCAAAGCGCTGAGATTACAGGTGCGAGCTACCGCACCCGGCCGGCCTTTTCAATATACATCTGGACCTTCAAGGTTTTATTTGAAAGGAGAAGTCCAGCCCCCTTGTGTCAGTTGAAAAACAGGCTTCTTGTCTACATAAAGAACATGGGAGGCCAGGCGCGGTGGCTCATGCCTGTAATCCCAGCACTTTGGGAGGCCGAGACAAGCAGATCACCAGGTCAAGAGATCAAGACCATCCTGGCCAACACGGTGAAACCCCATCTCTACTACAAATACAAAAATTAGGTGGGCGTGATGGGGCGCACCTGTAGTCCCAGCTACTTGGGAGGCTGAGGCTGGTGAGTTGTTTGAACCCAGGAGGCAGAGGTTGCAGTGAGCCAAGATCGTGCCACTGCACTCCAGCCTGGCAAAAGAGCGAGACTCCATCTTAAAAAAAAAAGAATATGGGAATTGGGAATATGAGAAGAGATAATAATTTTGTTATTAAAATGCTCAGAACAAGAGTCACTATAAGGTCATGGAGACAATGATACAGAGTGGCCCCAAATCACAGGTGCAAGGGACCAAAGTACCCAAGGAACAGCGATGAAGGCGAGTCCGCAGCTATAGGCACAAAACACATTACTCCTAGGTTGAAGGCTGGTCCCAGAAATGGGATGAGACCAGGGTTAGGGGGACCCAGTAAGCACTGGTTCATTCTGGAACACCTAGGATAAAGGGGGGACACCCTGTTCAATCCATAAGTGCAGGAAAAAGATAGTAGGGAAACTAGAAGAGATGCCTTTTCCCTTCTCTCTTCTGTTCTCTCTTCACAGATGGGTAATCACGTCTCCATACCACAAGACGTGCCCCTCGGATACATCTCAAGAACTGGGATAAGTTCAACCCCCAAACCCTAAAATGAAAAACTAATTTTCCTTTGCAAAACCAGAACAACTCTGGCCAAAAGTACAAATTTTAATTTTTTTTTTTTTTTTTGAGATAGAGTCTTGCTCTTTCGCCCGGGTTGGAGTGGCGCCATCTCGGCTCACTGCAAGCTCCGCCTCTCAGGTTCATGCCATTCTCCTGCTTCAGCCTCCCCAGTAGCTGGGACTACGCCCGGCTAATTTTTTGTATTTTTAGTAGAGACAGGGTTTCACTGTGTTAGCTAGGAGGGTCTCGATCTCCTGACCTCGTGATCTGCCCACCTCGGCCTCCCAAAGTGCTGGCATTACAGGCGTGAGCCACCGCGCCTGGCAAAAGCACAAATTTTAATACTGTCCTCCAGCTGGACCTTTTCTGCCACCATCAGGGCAAATAGTCAGAGGTCCTCTATTTACAAACCTTCATGGCCTGAAGGAAAAACCCCACTCCTTATAAAGCTTGTAAGGCAAACCCCACTGTCCTAGCTATGCTTAGCTGCCTTCTCCAGGGCTCTCCATTGGGACTCCCCTGCTGACTCCCTTCTCCTCCAAAAGCCAAGGGGAAAAATTGCCTCCTCCTCCTCCACAGGTCAAAAAGTGAAAAACAGCCACCCGGCTCCTCCGCTGTTTATCTCACTCCCAGAACTTGGCAATAAGCCCTGCCCTACACAGAGCCCCTTAGTTCTCCCTCCAGGCTCTGCCTGTTAGAGGAAGTAAGTGAGCCAGTTGGACCCATCCAAATCCTCATCTCCTTTTCAGCCTGGACCTCTGGCAAATTAAAAAAAAAAAAAAAAAACAAAACCTAGGAAAGTTCTCAAATGACCCTGAGAGGCTCATTGAAGGTTCCCAAATATTGGCCCTTACATTTATTTATTTATTTATTTTTTGAGACAGAGTGTCGCTCTGTCACCCAAGCTGGAGTGCAGTGGTATGATCTCGGCTCACTGCAACCTCCACCTCCTGGGTTCAAGCGATTGTCCTCCCTCAGCCTCCCGAGTAGCTGGGACTACAGATGCACGCCACCATGCCCAGCTAATTTTTCTGTTCTTAGTAGAGACAGGGTTTCGCCATGTTGGTCAGGCTGGTCTCGAACTCCTGACCTCAGGTGATCCACTTGCCTCAGCCTCTCAAAGTGCTGGGATTATAGGCATGAGCCACTGTGCCTGGCCAGCCCTTACATTTAGATTAACTTGAAAGGACATAAATATCCTCCAGGGACAAGCCCTCTTACGGGAAGAAAGAGAAACCAGAATCTGTGAAGCAGTCAGACACTGTGGGGATGAATTACACCTGGCAAACGTCAACTACTCTCGAGGGGCTACAGCTGTTCCCCAACAAGACCCCAACTGGGACTACAATATCTAAGCAAAAATATGGGCTGGGAACCACATGCTGCTGTGTCTAATAGAGGGAATATAATAAAGTAAGGTTAAGTCTATAAACTCTAGTAAGTTAGCCACCATAAACCAGGGGCCAACCAAAAATCCTACAGCCTTTCTCAAAAGACTACAGGAAACCCATATTAAGCATACCAACTTAAACCCAGAATCCCCCAAGGGACAACTAGTCCTAAAGGACCATTTCTTTACCGAAGCCATCCTGGATATCAGGAAAAATTACAAAAGTCAGCCTTAGGACCCAGTGCTCCTATGCCAGAAATCCTCAAATGAGCCTCCTTGATCTTTTATAACCAAAATCAGGACAAGGAGGACAGAGCTAAGGAAAACGAAGAGGCAGGCTTAACTACTAGCTGTTGTGCAAGCCCACCAGCCCCCTCCAGGTTGCCTTCAAGACACTCCTCCAGGTAACTGCCATCAGTGGGGAAGACTAGGCCACTAGAGAAGGAATTGCCCAAATGGAAGGATGCCACGCATAGCCTGCCCAATCTGCCATAAGCTCGGCCACGGGAAAGACTGTCCCAGGAGACAAAAGGCCTCCCGGTCAGATCTCCACCCAATAATAGCCTTGAACTGAAGAGGCTCTTTGCTCACCAGCTTCCAAATCAGACATCGTCATTAAAGGAACAAAGCCAAGGGCAACTCTGGAAGTGGCAGGTAGGACTCTATACATTTCCTTCAAAATACAAGAGCTGTCTACTTTATGCTAACCTCCTTCTCCAGGCAGCTTTCCTCCAAATCCTGTCAGGTAATGGGGGCAAGTGGCACCCCTTTCTTTCTTTCTTTCCTTTTTTTTTTTTGAGACAGAGTCTTGCTCTGTTGCCCAGTCTGGAGTACAGTGGCGCAATCTCGGCTCACTGCAAGCTCCACCTCCCAGGTTCACGCCATTCGCCTGCCTCAGCCTCCCGAGTAGCTGGGACTACAGGTGCCCACCACCACGCCCGGCTAATTTTGTTTTTGTATCGTTAGTAGAGACAGGGTTTCACCGTGTTAGCCAGGATGGTCTCAATCTCCTGATCTCGTAATCCGCCCGCCTCAGCCTCCCAAAGTGCTGGGATTACAGGCATGAGCCATTGTGCCCGGCCCCCTTTATTTCTTTTTGACATCCCTACTTAAGACCCGAGGAGCCTTCTATATTTGTGGCCAGTTATTTCACCAATGCCTCTACACTAACTGAACTGGAATGTGAACCATAGGCTGTGTATCCCCAGACATCTTCAGAGCCTCTGGCAATCTCTCTTCAGTACCAATCTATGGATCTATGGGCATTCTTTTTTTTTTTTTTTTTTTTGAGACGGAGTCTCACTCTGTTGCCCAGGCTAGAGTGCAGTGGCATGATCTCAGCTCATTGCAACCTCTGCCTCCCAGGTTCAAGTGATCCTCCTGCCTCAGCCCCCCTAGTAGCTGGGATTACAGGTATGTGCCCAACTAAATTTTGTATTTATAGTAGAGACAGAGTTTCACCATGTTGGCCAGGCTGGTCTTGAACTCCTGACCTCAGGTGATCCACCTACCTCAGCCTCCCAAAGTGCTGGGGTTACAGGCATGAGCCACCGCACCCGGCCCAGGCATTCCATCTTGCCCAGGGTGAAGAGGGCTATCCAATTAATTCCCCTTCTTGCTCAACGTGGCATTATATCCAGTATGGGAACCAGAATTGCCGAAGTCATAGAAGCCTCCTTGACCATATCTCAGCAGACAGCCAACACTGATGCCACAGCTAAAACCTTAATAGCCGTGCAAGAACAAATTGACTCGTTAGCAGCCATAGTCCTCCTAAATTGCTGAGGACTATATATGTTAATGGCAGCACAGGGAATAATTTGTTTAGCCTTAGATGAAAAATGTTGCTTTTGGTTGAATCAATTGGAAAAGTATAAGGCAACATCAGACACCTTGTAAATTGAGTCTCCTATTTATGGGAACAAGCCTCTCAGGGTTGGTTAGATTGGGAGGGAACATGGAAATGGTTCTCCTGGTTTGTCCTCTTTTATGCCTACTTGTTAGTCTCCTACTTTTGCTTCTTTTTGGTCCATGTCTTCTAAATCTGATAACCCAATGTTTCCTGTCACCTCTGGCCATCAAGCTCCAGATGACCCCCAGTGAGGGATACCATCCTCTCAATATTCAAGAGTCACCCTTCTACAGAGGACCCTTAGACGACCCATCAATGAGACACAACAGAGGCGAAATCCTGCCCATCTCCCTTGGACCTGGCTAGACAGCACTTTCACCAACCCGCAAAGCCACCCTTGCTGGAATCATATACGCCTCCTTGAGATTTTGGTCCATGAAGACATGGACCCAAAAACAGCAAAAGTGGGCCGGGTGTGGTGGTTCACGCCTGTAATCCCAGCACTTTGGGAGGCCAAGGTGGGTGGATCACCTGTGGTTGGAAGTTAGAGACCAGCCTGGCCAACACAGTGAAACCCTGTTTCTACTAAAAATATGAAAATTAGCTGGGCGTGGTGGTGTGTGCCTGTAATCCCAGGTACTCAGGAGGCTGAAGCGGGGGAATTGCTTGAATCTGGGAGGTGGAGGTTGCAGTGAGCTGAGATTGCACCACTGCACTCCAGGCTGGGTGACAGACTCCATCTTAAAAAAAAAAAAAAAAAAAAAAAATCAATGATCAGATTCTCCATGATTAAGGAATTGATACAAATAGAAAGTTGGGGGAGGGGACTAAAACTGGCCCAATTGTCCCATAGAACTGATGTCAATTGCTTAATGGGACTAATGCTTATAGTTTCTTTTGAATAAAACAAAATGGACTCAGTCTTAAAACTTAAGAAAGTTACATTTGTTTTATCTGAGTTCCTTTCTCAGGAAACCAACCATCAGGGCTTCCAGATAGTATCTAGGAACTGAAACTCACCAGGATCACTGCATGAGGACAGAGAGGTGCCAGACCCTTCACCCATCATGATTCTCTATCCAACTACCTGTTTGACCAGCTCCTCTTCCTTATCCCACCTTAATTTCCATTTTTCTGTATGAAGTTATATTTCTTCCCTGATAAATAAATGCCTGAATTTAATTGCTTAGGGAGATGGATTTGAAACTGATCTACCATCTCCTCAACTGCAGTATGATTAAAGCCCTCTTCTCTGGCAATACTTGTCTCAGTGATGGGCTTTCTGTTTCTTTCCTTTTTTTTTTTTTTTGAGACAGAGTTTTGCTTTTATTGCCCAGGCTGGAGTGCAATGGTGAGATCTTGGCTCTCCCCAACCTCCGCCTCCCAGGTTCAAGCGATTCTCTTGTCTCAGCCTCCCGAGTAGCTGGGATTACAGGTGCATGCCACCACGCCTGGCTAATTTTTGTATTTTAGTAGAGACAGGGTTTCATCAGATTGGTCAGGCTGGTCTCAAACTCCTGACCTCAGGTGATCTGCCTGCCTTGGCCTCCCAAAGTGCTGGGATTACAGGCGTGAGCCACTGTGCCCAGCAGCGATTGGCTTTCTATGCAGCCAGCAACAAGACCAAGATAGAACTCGTGGTGTTTCAGTAACAATTCCCTGGAGATTATGATTTCACTGGTCAAAGGCGGAGCCTAGGAATCAGTATTGTTAACATGTCTCTCAGATAATCCTTGTCCTTGCTCATTAGGAAACTGCAACTCTAAAATAAACATCAGATTTTGTCATTGTTGATCTATTTAAAATTAAAACCTCTTCAGTGGCTCCCTGATATGGTTTAGATTTGTGTCCCTACCCAAATCTCATGTCAAATTGTAATCCCCAGTGTTGGAAGAGGGTGTCAGGTTCCAACCTGAGCTGGGGTCCAAGAGGAGCTGGTGGATGGGTGGTGGGTAGCTGAAAGAACACTCTAGGGACCATAGGCAGTTGGGACATGGTCTTATTATCTCTCTCTCTCCCACAGAGTCAGCAGTGCAGTTATATTTTTCACAGACAATAGTGGCTCAAAGCCAGCTATGAGCTCACACAAACAGGATACATCAAAATGGCTACATAAATGTGATTACATAGTGCATGGAATTGTGCACCTGTGGTCCCAACCTGCTGTCATGCTGTACTGGATGTCTGCCTCAGCCTACTCCTGACTGAAGCACAGCCATTTTCCTTACAGAGGGGCCTGGTGGAAGGTGATTGCATCATGGGGGCACATTTCCCTCTTTCTGTTCTCGTGATAGTGATTTCTCACAAGATCTGGTAGCTTAAAAGTGTGTAGCCCCTTCCCCTGTTCTCTATTCCTCCTGCTCTGGCCACATAAGATGTGCCTTCTTCCTCTTCACCTTCCGCCACGACTGTAAGTTTCCTGAGGCCTCTCCAGCCAGCTTCCTGTATAGCCCAAAGAACTGTGAACCAACTAAACCTCTTTTCTTATAAATTACCCAGTTTCAGGTATTCATTTATAGCTGTGAGAGAACAAACTAATACAGAAAATTGGTACTGGAAAGTGGGGGCATTGCTATAAAGATACCTGAATATATGGAAGCAGATTTGGAATTGGGTACTGGGTAGAGGTTGGAATGGATTGGAGGCTCAGAAATGACAGAAAGATGAGGGAGAGTCTGGAACTTCCTAGAGACTTGTTAAATTGTGATCTAAATGCTGAGAGTGATCTGGACAATGAAGTCCAGGGTGAGGTGGTCTCAGATGGAGATAAGGAACTTATTGGGAACTGGAGTAAAGGTCACTCTTGCTATGCTTTAGCAAAGATACTGGTGGCATTGTGCCGCTGCCCTAGAGATCTGTGGAGATTTGAACTTGACAGAGATGATACAGGGTATCTGGTGGAAGAAATTTCTAGGCAGCAAAGCATTAGAGATGTGGCCTGACTGCTTCTAATAGTGTATGCTTATATGTGTGAATAAAGAGTTGATCTACAACTGGAACTTATATTTAAAAGGCAAGCAGAGCATGAAAGTGTGGAAAATTTGCAGCCTGGCCATGTGGTAGAAAAGAAAAACCCTTGGGAGCCTGAGGCGGGTGGATCACCTGAGGTCAGGAGTTGGAGACCAGACTGATTGACAATGTGGTGAAATCCCATCTCTACTAAAAATACAAAAGTTAGCCGGACGCGTTGGCACGTGCCTATAGTACCAGCTACTTGGGAGGGTGAGGCAGAAGAATCACTTGAACCTGGAGGGTGGAGGTTGCAGTGAGCCAAAATCACATCATTGCACTCCAGCCTGGGCCACAAGAGGGAAACTCTGTCTCAAAAGAAAAAAGAAAAAACAAAAAAACCAAAATCCATTTTCAGGACAGAAATTCAAGCCAGCTACAGAAATTTGCAGAAGTAAAGAGGAGCCAAGTGCTAATAGCTAAGACAGTGAGGAAAAGGCCTCAAAGGCATTTCAGAGACCTTTGCAGCAGCCCCACCCAGAAAAATGGGGGCAGAGGCCTAGGAGGGAAGAATGGTTTTGCAAGCCAGGCCCAGGGTCCTGCTGCCCTGCGCCTTTTGCTATGATGCCTCCCCAGCCATGCTTCCAGTACAGCCTGTGGAACGATGAGCCAATGAAACCTGGTTTTTTTTTTTTTTTTTTTTTTAAGACAGAGTCCCGTTCTGTCGCCCAGGCTGGAGTGCAATGGCGTGATCTTGGCTCACTGCAACCTCTGCCTCCCAAGTTCAAGCAATTCTCCTGCCTCAGCCTCCCTCCCGAATAGCTTGGATTACAGGCTGTCGGGCCTCTGAGCTGAAGCTCAGTCATTATAACCCCTGTGACCTGCACATACACAACCAGGTGGCCTGCAGGAGCCAAGAAATCTGGAGCAGCAAAAGAAAAAAACTACAAAGAAGTAAAACAGCCAGTTCCTGCCTTAACTGATTAACTAACATTACAATATTTTACTATTGTGACTTGTCCCTGCTCTACCTTAGCTAATTGATTGACTTTGTGACATTCTTCTTCTGGACAATGTGTCTTATGATTTCTCCACCATGCACCTTCACCATGGTGCCTTCTCCACCAGGCACCATGCACCTCTGCTAACAATAGATAACCACCTTTTGCTGTAATTTTCCATTACCTACTCAACTCCTATAAAGCAACCCCTTCCCCATCTCCCTTCGCTGACTCTCTTTTCGGACTCAGCTCACTTGCACTCAAGTGAATAAACAGCTTTATTGCTCACACAAAGCCCGTTTGGTGGTCTCTTCACACGGACGCGCTTGACACAGGTGTCCGCCATCATGCCTGGCTAATTTTTGTATTTTTAGTAGAGATGGGGTTTCACCACGTTGGCCAGGCTGGTCTCGAACCCCTGACCTCAAGTGATCCACCTTCCTCAGCCTCCCAAAGTGTTGGGATTATAGGCGTGAGCCACTGTGCCTGGCTGAAACCTCCCTTCTTGTAAATTACCCAGTTTCAGGTTTTTTTTTTTTTTTTTTTTTGAGATGGAGTCTCAGTCTTGTCACCCAGGCTGGAGTGCAGTTGCTCAATCTCGGGTCACTGCAACCTCCATCTTCCGGGTTCAAGCTATTCTCCTGCCTCAGTCTCCTGAATAGGTAGCACATGCCCATAGTCCCAGCTACTTGGGAGGCTGAGGCTGGTGGATTGCTTGAACCCAGGAGGTGGAGGTTGCAGATCATGCCACTGCACTCCAGCCTGGGTAACAGTGACAGTCCATCTTAAAAAAAAAAAAAAAAGAAAGAAAAATTCCCCAGGTGCAGCCAATGTTGAGAACCACCAGAAATAATCAAGCCTGAGCTGTTTAACCTGTTGTTGAAAGCCCAACCATGAAAGTCTCCTGCCTGCCTTTCTAGCCCTATTTTCTGACACTTGTGCATATGCACGCTACAGTCCAGCCTTGCCAAATTATCTTCAAATAGGGTCATGTAAAGATTTAAAAAATTGGCCAGGTGCGGTGGCTCAAGCCTGTAATCCCAGCACTTTGGGAGGCTGAGACAGGCAGATTACAAGGTCAGGAGATCGAGACCATCCTGGCTAACACGATGAAACCCCGTCTCTACTAAAAAATACAAAAAAACTTGCCGGGCGAGGTGGCGGGCACCTGTAGTCCCAGCTACTTGGGAGGCTGAGGCGGAGAATGGCGTAAACCCGGGAGGCGGAGCTTGCAGTGAGCCTAGATCCGACCACTACACTCCAGCCTGGGTGACAGAGCGAGACTCCGTCTCAAAAAAAAAAAAAAAAAAAAAAAAGATTAAAAAAATTAAATTACCTGTAATTCCCAAACCTATGGTACTTTCATACATCTAGGTCTTTCCACAATTTATTCTCACTTTGTCTTGAATACTTTTACTGTCCTGGCAAACAGTTATTCTCCCACAAGGATGAAATTCCTGGTTGGGCACTGTGGTTCACGTCTGTAATCTCAGCACTTTGAGAAGCAGAGGCAGGCGGATCACTTGAGGTCAGGAGTTCAAGAGCAGCCTAACCAACATGGTGAAACCTCATCTCTACTTAAAAATACAAAAGTTAGCCAGGCATAGTGGCAGGTGCCTGTAATCCCAGCTACTCAGAAGGCTGAGGCAGGACAATTGCTTGAACCCAGGAAGTTGAGGTTGTAATCAGCGGAGACTGTGTGACTGCACTCCAGGCTGGGCAATGGAGCAAGACTCTCCTTTTGGAGGTTCCTCTGGCACATGTGCTCAGGCAGAGTAAAACACTTCCTTCTTTGTGCTAAACTACCCCTCTTGGCACAGAGCTGTATTACTATAATTATCACAGCAATATTATATCTTGAGCATAGGAACTATGTCTGGTTCATCTTTATATCCCTTGCACCTAGCAGAGGGTAGGAACAGAGCAGGGAGCCAATAAATGCTTGTTGACTTAGTGAAAGCACTCACAAGGAACAAAATTAAAACAAGCAGGAACATTACCCTTTTTATAAAAATCTGAATATAATCTAATCATCTAACCCTTTTTTTTTTTGTAGAGACAGGTGTCTCACTATGTTTCTTAGGCTGGTCTTCAACTCTTGGCCTCAAGTGATCCTTCTGCCTTGGCCTCCCAAAGTGTTGGGATTACAGGCATGAGTCACCACACTTGGCCCATATTAAGATCTTAATTAGGAAATAATTTTTAAGGCCAGGTGTGGTGGCTCATGCCTGTAATCCCAGCACTTTGGGAGGCGCCAAGGCAGGTGGATCACCTGAGGTCAGGAGTTTGAGACCAGCCTGGCCAACATGGTGAAACCCTGTCTCTACTAATAAAAATACAAAAAATTAGCTGGGTATAGTGGCGGGAGCCTATAATCCCAGCTACTCAGGAGGCTGAGGCAGAATTGCCTGAACCCAGGAGGCAGAGGCTGCAGTGAGCCGAGATCACGCCATTGCACTCCAGCCTGGGCAACAAGTGCGAGACACCCTCTCAAAAAAAAAAAAAAAAAAGAATTTTTTTTTTTTTTGAGACGGAGTCTCGCTCTGTCACCCAGGCTGGAGTGCAGTGGCCGGATCTCAGCTCACTGCAAGCTCCGCCTCCCAGGTTTACGCCATTCTCCTGCCTCAGCCTCCCGAGTAGCTGGGACTGCAGGCGCCCGGCACCTCGCCCGGCTAGTTTTTTATATTTTTTAGTAGAGACGGGGTTTCACGGGGTTAGCCAGGATGGTCTTGATCTCCTGACCTCATGATCCGCCCGTCTCGGCCTCCCAAAGTGCTGGGATTACAGGCCTGAGCCACTGCGCCTGGCCAATAAAAAGAATTTTTAAGCTGTAGGTTTCCTGTGGAGAAATACACCTTGAAAGCACTCCAAAGACAGTAATAAGCCATTTCCTTAATTAACTATCATAACTTAGTTTGCATGTTCATTCCAAGGCCTTGAAATAATCCTGTTTCTTCATATGTATCTGATATGGCTTGGGTGTGTCCCCATTCAAAACTCATTTTGAATTGTAACTCTCACAATTCCCATGTGTCACGGGAGGAACCTGGTGGCAGGTGATTGAATTATGGGGGCGGGTCTTTCCTGGGCTGTTCTCATGATAGTGAATACATCTCACAAAATCTGATGGTTTTAAAAATGGGAGTTTCCCTGCACAAACTCTCTCTTTGCCTGCCACCATACATGTAAGATGTGACTTGCTCTTTGCCTTTTGCCATGATTGTGAGGCCTCCCCAGCCATGTGAAACTGTAAGTCCATTAAACCTTTTTTACTTCTTAGGTATGTCTTTATTAGCAGCATGAAAATGGATTAATACAGCAATTTGGTACCAGAAGTGGAGTGCTGCTGAAAAGATACGCGAATATGTGGAAGTGACTTTGGAACTGGGAAATAGGCAGAGGTTGGAACAATTTGGAGGGTCAGAAGAAGAGAGGAAAACGTGGGACAGTTTTGAATTTCCTAGAAACTTGCTGAATGGCTTTGACCAAAATGCTGATAATAATATGGACAATGAAATCCAGGATGCAGTGCTCTTAGATGGAGATAAGAAACTCGTTGCAAACTGGAGCAAAGGTGACTCTTGTTATGTTTTAGCAAATCTACTGGTGGCATTTTGCCCCTGCCCTAGAGACTGGTGGAACTTTGAACTTCAGAAAGATGATTTAAGGTATCTGGTGGAAGAAATTTCTAAGCAGCAAAGCATTCAAGAGGTGACTTGGGTGCTGTTAAAGGCATTCAGTTTTTTTTTTTTTGAGATGGAGTCTTGCTCTGTTGCTACCTGGAAAAGAATGGCGCGATCTCGGCTCACTGCAACCTCCACCTCCCGGGTTCAAGCATTTCTCCTGCCTCAGCCTCCTGAGTAGCTGGGATTACATGAGTGCACCACCACGCCAAGCTAATTTTTGTATTTTTAAGTAGAGACAGGGTTTTACCATGTTGGCTAGGATGGTCTTGATCTCCTGATCTGCCCACCTTGGCCTTCCAGAGTGCTGGGATTACAGGCGTGAGCCACTGTGCCCGGCTGGCATTCAGTTTTATAAGGGAAGCAATGCATAAAAGTTCAGAAAATTTGCAGACTGACAATGTGATAAAAAAGAAAATCCTGGCCAGGTGTGGTGGCTCATGCCTGTAATCCCAGCACTTTGGGAGGCCAAGGCAGGTGGATTACCTGAGGTTGGGAGTTCAAGACCAGTCTGACCAACACATGGAGAAACGACGTCTCTACTAAAAACAGAAAATTAGCTGGGCTTGGTGGCGCATGCCTGTAGTCCCAGCCACTTGGGAGGCTGAGGCATGAGAATTACTTGAACCTGGGAGGTGGAGGTTGTGGTGAGCTGAGTTAGCACCACTGTACTCCAGCCTGGGCAACAAGAGCGAAACTCCATCTCAAAACAAAAAACAAACAAAAAAAGAAAATCCCATTTTCTGAGGAGAAATTCAAGCTGGCTGCAGAAATTTGCATAAGCAATGAGGAGCTGAATGTTAATCACCAAGACAATGGGGAAAGTCTTCAGGGCATGTGAGAGGTCTTCATCATACCCGCTCCCCCACTCCACCATTCACAGGCCTGGAGGCTTAAGAGGAAAAAGTGGTTTTGTGGGCTGGGCCCAGGGTCTCCATGCTGGTTGCAGCCTAGGGACTTGGTGCTGTACATCCCAGTTGCTCAGCCATGACTGAAGGGGGCCAATGTAGAGCTTGGGCCATACAGAGGGTGTACGCCTCAAGCCTTGGCAGCTTTCACATGGTGTGCAGAGAAGTCAAAATTGAGGTTTGGGAACCTCTGCCTAGACTTCAGAGGATGCATGAAAATGCCTGGATGTCCAGGTAGAAGTTTGCTGCAGGGGCAGGGCTCTCATGGAGAACCTCGGCTAGGGCAGTATGGAAAAGAAATGTGGGGTTGGAGTCCCTACGAAGAGTCCCTACTGGGGCACCACCTAGTGGAGCTGAGAGAAGAGGGCCACTGTCCTCCAGACCCCAGAATGGTAGATCCACTGACAGCTTGCACCATGTGCCTTGAAAAATCACAGACACTCAACACCATCCTGTGAAAGCAGCTGGGAGGGAGGCTGGGAGGTAAAGTCACAAGGGTGGAGCTGCCCAAGACTATGGGAACCCACCTCTTGCATCAGCATGACCTGGATGTGAAACATGGAGTCAAAAGAGGTCATTTTGGAGCGTTAAGATTTGACTGCCCCACTCAATTTCAGACTTGCAAGTGGCCTGTAGCCCCTTTATTTTGGCCAATTTTTCTCATTTGAAACGGCTGTATTTACCCAGTGCCCATGCCCCTATTGTAGCTTGGAAGTAACTTACCTGCTTTTGATTTTACAGGCTCACAGATGGAAGTGACTTGCCTTATCTCAGATGAAATGTTGAACTGTGGAGTTTTGAGTTAAAGCTGAAATAAGACTTTGGGGGACTGTTAGGAAGACATGATTGGTTTTGAAATGTGAGGACATGAAATTTGGGAGGGGCCAGGGGAAGAATGATATGGTTTGGCTGTGTCTCCACCCCAAATCTCACTGTGAATTGTAACTCCCACAATTCCCACATGTTGTGGAAGAAACCCGGTGGGAGGTGATTGAATTATGGGGTCAGGTCTTTCCTGGGCTCTTCTCGTGATAGTGAATATGTCCCACGAGATCTGATTCTTTTAAAAATGGGAGCTTCCACCGGGCATGGTGGCTCACGGTTGTAATCCCAGCACTTTGGGAAGCCGAGGCAGGCAGATCACGAGGTCAAGCGATCGAGACCATCCTGGCCAACATGGTGAAGCCCTGTCTCCACAAAAATACAAAAATTAGCTGGGCGTGCTGGCATGCGCCTGTAGTCCCAGCTATGTGGGAGGCTGAGGCAGGAGAATCACTTGAACCCAGGAGGCAGAGGTTTCAGTGAGCCAAGATCCTACCACTGCACTCCAGCCTGGTGACAGTGCAAGACTCTGTCTCAAAAACAAACATACAAACAAAAAACAGGAGTTTCCCTGCACAAGCTCTCTCTTTGCCTGCCACCATCCACATAAGATGTGACTTGCTCCTCCTTGCCTTTTGCCATGCTTGTGAGGCCTCCCCAGCCATGTGGAACTGTAAATCCATTAAACCTCTTTTTCTTCCCAGTCTCGGTCGGGTATTTCTTTATCAGCAGCGTGAAAATGGACTAATACAGTATCTAAGACTTAAAAAAAAATTTAAGGTGAAATTTACATAACACAAAATCAACCATTTTAAAACGTACAATACAGTGGCATTTAGTAAATTCACAATGTTATGCAACTACCCCACCTATATCAAGTTCCAAAATAGTTTCATCACTCCCTGCAAAAAAACTCTGTATCCATTAAGCAGTTATTTTTCATTTTTCCCCCTAGACCCTGGAAACCACAGGAACATTAACTTTTAAGTTATTCTAAGGAATTTTAAAGTCATAAAGTAGATATTAAAACAGACAGATTTTAGATGGCTGTGCAACTGCTTCCAGTCATACAGAAAAGAGTTTTTTTCAATAATCTCAATTCCAGTTTTTATTAGCCATTTTATGTACATTGATACCAAGTCCTGAAAACTGATAAAAACATGTCCAGAATTCTTTTTTTCCTTTTCTGAGAAAGGGTCTTGACCTCTCACCCAGGATGGAGTGTAGTGGTACAATCACAGCTCACTGCACCCTCAATCTCCCAGCCTCAAGTGATCCCCCCATGTCAGTCTCCTGAATAGCTGGGACTACAGGCACATGCCATCACACCTAACTAATTTTTTTATTTTTTGTAGAGATGAGGGCTCACTATGTTGCCCAGGTTAGTCTTGAACTCCTGGACTGAAGTGATCCTCCTGCCTCGGCCTCCCAAAGTGTTGGGATTATAGGCATGAGCCACAGGACCCGGCCCATGGTTTCTTATACAGTCAATGTACAAATGCTCATTTATATTTTGCACAATAATGAAGATAAAAATAACAATTACAGCAACATACAAATATGTACAAGGATTCAAGACAGACTTTGTTTTTTGGCTTATAACAATGTGTAGATACTACACAAAGAATGAGGATGTAATTTTCATTTACAAGCAAAATGTGACCAAAATCCCTTTTCTTCTTAAAATTGAAAAATGAAATTCTTGAGAATACTAATTAGTGACAGCCAAATCTGACTATTTTAAATTAGCCATGGTTAAACATAGGTGAGTTAAACATTGTGCCTTTCCAAAATTAACGTTTGCAGTTAGAAACATAAACATTTGATAAAACTTCTCAAAATTAATTGTAAGTGGCTTTTTCATGTTCTCTGGATTCCAGACACATACTAGAAAAAGTAAATGTAAAAGAGGTGATATTTTGGAAAGCATCCCTAGTACTGAAAAGCATCCCTAGCACTGAAAAAAGCATCCCTAATACTGAAAAGCATCCCTAGTACGGAAAAACATCTTCAGGAGTACCCAGTGGTACACTAGCAGGAAACTCATGATGTACTAAAAATACTGAGAACAAAGCGGGGGAAGTAATAAGCAGCTATTTTACTGATGTATTAAATATACTGGAATTATGAGGCATAAGATGATATTTATGTGGTTTTTAAAAGGTTTAAAGGCCGGGCACGGTGGCTCAAGCCTGTAATCCCAGCACTTTGGGAGGCCGAGACGGGTGGATCACAAGGTCAGGAGATCGAGACCATCCTGGCTAACACAGTGAAACCCCGTCTCTACTAAAAAATACAAAAAAAACTAGCCGGGCGAGCTGGCGGGCGCCTGTGGTCCCAGCTACTCGGGAGGCTGAGGCAGGAGAATGGCGTGAACCCGGGAGGCGGAGCTCGCAGTGAGCTGAGATCGGCCACTGCACTCCAGCCTGGGCAACAGAGCGAGACTCCGTCTCAAAAAAAAAAATAAATAAAAAAAAAATAAAAAAAAAAATAAAAGGTTTAAAATATTCTGAGGGACTCAATTAGATATTGAGAATGACTGATACTATGATCTCAAAAATAGTATAACACACATAATCATGGTGTTACCTTACTAACAGGAATTTAGTTTTTAATAACTAACTGAATTTTATTCTACTGGCTTGAGAAGCAGCTGCCTATTTTGAGAACTACATGAGTTAGTATGATCATATATAATTAAGTTAATGTCACAGAAACCAAAATGATAATAGTTTACAAAAGAAGAAAGTGCCCATTTATTGGGTTGTGACATCAGGCTGAGATGGCTTAGGGCTGGAAAGCAAGGATGAGTGTAGCATTGGGGCTCAGGTACAAATCTGTTTATAAAGCTCAAGGAGAGAAAAGGCACGAGAAGGAGACAACCCTGAATGGTGGTAGCACCTGGATGTGGAATTACCACAGTGGGCCAGAGACAGGCTGGTACATAACCCTCTGGCCAGGTACTATGGGAACCAACCCCTTCCTTCAATATTAAATTGAGAATACAAATATCTCAAAGCATGCTTACCAAAAGTAGATTATTTATCCACATATTACAAAACACAGGAGGAGGAGACATTTATTTTTAAAAGAGAGCTAAAAAGTTATGGGGTTTCTCCTAATTTCAACTTGAAAACTAACTTAAGGAGCAAACATTAAAAAAAAATCCCTATTAATAGATACATATTTTTGAGATGGAGTTTTACTCTTGTTGCCCAGGCTGAAGTGCAGTGGTGCAACCTAGGCTCACCACAACCTCCGCTTCCTGGGTTCAAGCAATTCTGCCTCAGCCTCCCAAGTAGCTGGGATTACAGGCATGTGCCACCACACCTGGCTAATTTTGTATTTTTAGTAGAGATGGGGTTTTTCCATGTTGGTCAGGCTAGTCTCAAACTCCCGACCTCAGGTGATCTGCCCCCCTTGGCCTCCCAAAGTCTTGGGATTACAGGCGTGAGCCACTGCATCTAGCCTGACTATTAGCATTTTTAAAAGGCACTTAAAATATTCCTTTCCAGTCCAACTCAAAATACATCTCTGTCAATTACATTTTGGATAAATATTTTAAAAAGCACATTTTTGTGCAATTTTTTTCTTATAATCCAGCAATATTTACCATCCATAGGGCTAAAAGGTTTGAAGGACAGAGCTCCAACTTTCTGCAGAACAATCTGAAAGTGCTTTTATCATAGAAACAAGAACATTAATGATTTGCTCTTTCACTGACAACATCCTGTAGTCGTTTCAGTAAAACATCATCATTTTCTTGACAGACGCGTTTGGCAGGGGATTCTGCATCACTATCGATGGCTATTACTCGCTTCTTGGTTCTCTGCTCACCTTGCCTTATCATGTTGTTGATCTCTTTCAAACTCTGTGCAGAAATAGAGAACGTGTGTGAGTAAAAGAGGGAGAAGGGAAATGGCAGCAAACAACCAAGCGAATTGTTTTTTCCTGTGTTCTATCCTCTATCCAAATCTTCACACTGGGATAAGGATTCTTTTTAAAACTTAGAACAACCTCATAAGGGATGGCTTGAACTAATCTTTTCAGGTGGTTTAAAAATTAGATTTAAGGCCAGGTGTGGTGGCCTGTAATACCAGCACTTTGGGAGGCCAAGATGGTTCAATCACTTGAGCCCAGGAGTTTGAGATCAGCCTGGGCAACATGGCAAACCTGGTCTCTACAAAAAATACAAAAATTAGGCAGGTGTGGTGGCTTGTGCCTGTAGTCTCAGCTACTCGGGAGGCTACGGAGCATCACCTGAGCCTGGGGAGGTTGCGGCTGCAGTAAGCAGTGATCATGCCACTGTACTCCAGCTTAGGAAACAGAGTGAGACCCTGTCTCAAAAACAAAACCAAAACAACTGAATTTACTGTATAATAGTAGTTCTCGATGTGTAGTACCCAGACCAGAAGCAGAAGAAGCATCTATAATTTTTTTATTTTTTGAGACAGGTTCTCTCTCTGTTGCCCAGGCTGGAGTGCAGGGCATGATCTTGGCTCACTGCAAGCTCCGCCTCCTGGGCTCAAGCTATTCTCCTGCCTCAGCCTCCCTAGCTGGGACTACAGGCACATGCCACCATGCCTGGCTATTTTTTTGTATTTTTAGTAGAGACAGGATTTTGTCATGTTGGCCAGGCTGGTCTTGAACTCCCAGCCTCAAGTGATCCCCCAACCTTGGCCTCCCAAAGTGCTGGGATTACAGGGGTGAGCCACCGTGCCTGGCCTTATCTGTTTTTTGTTTGTTTGTTTTTGAGACGAAGTCTTGTTCTTGTCGCCCAGGCTGGAGTGCAATGGCACGATCTCGGCTCACTGCAACCTCTGCCTACTGGGTTCAAGCGATTCTCCTGCCTCAGCCTCCTGAGTATGAGGCCTGGCTAATTTTTGTATTTTTAGTAGAGACGGGGTTTCGCTATGTTGGCCAGGCTGGTCTTGAACTCCTGATCTCGTGATCTGCCTGCCTCGGCCTCCCAAAGTGCTGGGATTACAGGCGTGAGCCACTGCGACCAGCCCTAATCTGTTTTAACAAGCCCTCCCAATGATTTTAAAGCTCCCTACAGTTTGAGATCCTCTTCCTTAGAGTAATGCTTTTCAATTTTTTTTTTTTTTTGAGACAGAGTCTTGTTCTGTTGCCCAGGCTGGAGTGAAAAAGGGGTGATCTCGGCTCACTGCAACCTCCGCCTCCTGGGCTCAAGCGATTCTCCTGCCTCAGCCTCCTGAGCAGAGTAGCTGAGATTACAGGTGCGGACCATCATGCCTGGCTAATTTTTTGTATTTTTAGTAGAGATGGGGTTTCGCCATGTTGCCCAGGCTGGTCTTGAACTCCTGAGATCAGGCAATCCGCCTGCCTTGGCCTCCCAAAGTGCTAGGATTATAGGCTTGAGCCACTGTGTCCAGTCAGGTATATTATCTTAGCCAACTTTGTCAAGTATAGTGAGAACTCTGTAGGCATCTGTATAACTTAATAGGAAAGTAATAAGAAGGAGCCAATGTATTTGGACTGAATTACAATATGCCCCACTACAATTTCTTCCAGTTTATACTGATTCTGACTTCTGGAGACATACTGAACAGATCTGCTTGACAGTCCATGAAGTATCTGAAAACAGCAATCATGTCCATATCACATCTTCACCACTCAACAAGGATAAGGATGGAGATGATCACAGAGTTGTCTATGTACATAAGAGGAGGCTTGTGTTTTCAGATGTCTTCCTATCTTGGGTGCCATCTACCAAATGCACTTTCACTTCCAATGCCTTTCTTTCAACTTGACATCCCCCAGGTCTGACCACTTGCAGATGTTGCTTTACTGGTCCCTTCTCAAGATCTTGCTTGAACAGGAAAACATGCTGGACTTTCAAAATGAACTCCACAAATACCATGTCAATAATAATGGATTAAACTACCTCAAACTGAATATACTGCTCTTGATGAGAGGAGACATGCCATAGTTAACATTTCATATTTTATTAGTATAGTAGAAACTTGGCCAAAAACAAAAAAAGAGGCAAGATTAACAGTTACTGACTGTTAATGTGAAATCCAACTTTTAGCCTATTCACCTTACCTTAGAAGGGCTGCCATTGAACTTGTACAGCAGAGCGCTTCTTGGTGTAAGGCCTGACCCATTCTTGTGTGGGGAAATATAAATGGAGTGCTGTTGGGAAATGCGGCGTGGTGAGCCTGGCTGTTGTTTAATATGTGGAAAAGGAGAGAGTGGTGGAGCATCCATCTAAAATAACCCAAAAGTCAGATTTTTTAGATAAAAGTTTTTCTTTGTTTTTGAATCCCATATTTTTATTTTTATGATATCTCCTAGTTAGGAATCAGTTATACTATAAAAGCTCATTTATGGTTGAGAAAAGCCAAAAAAAAAAAGATCTGTTACTTCTTTTTTTTTTTTTTACAACAACAGATAAAGTAGAATTTATTTTCTTGGATCTTTTTTTTTTTTTTTTGAGATGAAGTATCTCTCGCTCTTGTTGCCCAGGCTACAGTAAGATGGTGCAATCTAGGCTCACTGCAACCTCTGCCTCCCAGGTTCAAGCGATTCTCCTGCCTCAACCTCCCAAGTAGCTGAGATTACAGGCATGTGCCACCACGCCCAGCTAATTTTGTATTTTTAAGAGATGATCATCTTGGCCAGGCTGGTCTCCAACTCCTGACCTCAGGTGATCCACCCACCTCGGCCTCCCAAAGTGCTGGGATTACAGGTGTGAGCCACTATGCCCTGCCAATTTTCCCGGATCTTTCAGGAAGTCCTATAACTAGTATTAAGAATTCTGGCCGGGTGTGGTGGCTCACACCTGTAATCCCAGCACTTTGGGAGGCCGAGGTGGGTGGATCACCTGAGGTCAGGAGTTTGAGACCAGCGTGGCCAGCATGGTGACACTCTGTCTCCACTAAAAATGCAAAAATTAGCTGGGCGTGGTGGCACATGCCTGTAATCCGAGCTATTCGGGAGGCTGAGGCACTAGAATTGCTTGAACCCAGGAGGCAGAGGTGTTGCAGTAAGCCCAGATTGTGCCACTGCACTCCATCCTGGGTGACAGAGCAAGAATCTGCCTCCAAAAAAAAAAAAAAAAGATTTCTGGGGCCGGGTGCAGTGGCTCACTCCTATAATCCAGCACTTTGGGAGGTCAACGTGCTCTGATCACTTGAAGCCAGGAGTTGGAGACTAGTCTGGCCAACATGGCAAAACCCCACTTCAGCCTCCTGAGTAGCTCCTAAAAATATAAAAATTAGCCAGGTATGGTGGTATGTGCCTGTAGTCCCAGCCACTTGGGAGGCTGAGCATGACAACTGTTTGAACCCAGGAGGCAGAGGTTGCAGTGAGCCGAGTTTATGTCACTGCACTCCTCCCTAGGTGACAGAGTGAGACTCTGTCTCAAAAGAAAAAAAAAAAAATTCTGGACAAGACACCAGGAGTTAAGCCACGAGCACGAGAACCTCATATTCATGCTTAAAAAGTAAGGACAGGCTGGGCAGGGTGGCTCACGCTTGTAATCCCAGCACTTTGGGAGGCCGAGGTGGGTGGATCATGAGGTCAAGAGTTCAAGACCAGCCTGGCCAAGATGGTGAAACCCTGTTTCTACTAAAAATACGAAGATCAGCTGGGCGTGGTGACAGGCGCCTGTAATGCCAGCTACTCAGGAGGCTGAGGCACAGAATTGCCTGAAGCCAGGAGGTGGAGGTTGCAGTGAGCCAAGACTGTGGCCACTGCACTCCAGCCTGGGCAACAAAGCGAGACTCCTTCTCCAAAAAAAAAAAAAAAAAAAGTAGGGACAAAGAATAACCAATCTTCTAACACTTGCTATAACAATCTCTCTCTACACACACACACAAAATCTCTCTCTACCCCACAACCAAAGCAGTAGCAGAGAGAATAAAAGAGGCAGAGAATTCTATAAGCCAGCAGAATGATTCCGACATGGAAAAAAATCTGTTAATGAAATGGGAAACACTTCATATGGAAATGGAAAATATTTAGAAATAAGTTGGATGAGCAAGGATTTCATTTTCTTTAATATCCTGTATAATGGAAATAAATTAAGATGGTAGAGATATTCAGAGTATATAGACAGAGGGGAAGTGAAACTGGAGTAGGATGAACAGTTATGACCTCTGAGGATAGTCATAGACCATATTCCATGAAAAGAGGAAGAACAGAAATGTACAGATGCACACAGATACATAGAAACAGCTATTGGCTGGCTGGCTGCAGCTTCTGCTAGGGCCTTCTTTTCTTTTCTTTTTTTTTTGAGGCAGGGTCTTGCTCTGTTGCCCAGACTGGAGTGCAGTGATGCGACTGTGGTTCATTGCAGCCTTGACCTCCTGGGCCCAAGCGATCCTCCTACCTTAGCTTGCTGAGTAGTTGGGACCACTACTCGGGTGTATACCAGCCACTACATGGCTAATTTGTAGAGTTTTTTTTTTTAAAGAGACAGGGCCTTCCTATTTTTCCAGGCTGGTCTCAAATTCCTGGGCTCAAACAATCCTCCAGGCTTAGCTTCCCAAAGTGCTGGGATTACAGGCTTGGGAAGTGCCTGGCTGGTCTCTTTTTCTTAGAGCTAAAGTCTGGTCTTCTGGGAAGCAACCTCAGCTTACACACTGGTAACACTTTGTCAGGCCTGCTGCGACTGCCAAAACTGGGGTCTGCATAATTTTTTTTTTTTTTTTTTTTTTTTGAGACGGAGTCTCGCTCTGTCGCTTGGGCTGGAGTGCAGTGGCATGATCTTGGCTCACTGCAAGCTCCACCTCCCCGGTTCACGCCATTCTCCTGCCTCAGCCTCCCTAGAAGCTGGGACTACAGGCGCCCACCACTATGCCCGGCTAATTTTTTTTTTTTTGTCTTTTCAGTAGAGACAGGGTTTCACTGTGTTAGCCAGGATGGTCTCAATCTCCTGACCTCGTGATCCGCTTGCCTCGGCCTCCCAAAGTGCTGGGATCACAAGCGTGAGCCACCATGCCTGGCCTGCATAAAAATTTCTTAGTGGCCGGGCGCGGTGGCTCAAGCCTGTAATGTACACGGAATTTCTAGCAACATAATCATGGTATAGATAAAATTTCTGCCAGGCGTGGTGTTTCACACCTGTAATCCCATCACTTTGGGAGTCTGAGGTGGGTAGATTGCTTAAGTCCAGGAGTTCCAGACCAGCCTGGCCAACATGGTGAAACCCTGTATCTACTAAAAATACAAAAAAATTAGCCAGGCGTGGTGGTGGCACGCAGCTGTCATACCAGCTACTGGGAGGCTGGGGTGGGAGCATCGCTTGAGCCCTGGAAGCAAAGGTTGCAGTGAGCCAGGATCTCACCACTGCACTGTAGCCAGGGCAATAGATTCCATGATTTCCTCTGGTCTCTGTTGTACCATAGCCTTAATCACTGATTAAGTTACTAGTCATGCTCTGATTAATTGCTAGTAATTTTACTTTGACATACTTATCTAGCAAATTAAACTTATAGTAATTCAACTATGACAGCGAACAATAATAAAGTAGTAAAACATAAAACATACCACATGGTCCTGATTTGACAAGTCGTATTTCAGTGCAAATGACTTCACTCTTCCTACATATATTGTATTGTAAAATTTTATAAGATCACCTCTTTCCTCTTTCACTGGTCCACTGGAACAGTCAGGTGTTTTTGTAGCATCTTCCAAGTCTGTTAAAAAGAATGCAATGTTGTGATACAAAGCATACTTTTTATTTTATTTTTTTTGAGACAGGGTCTCACTTTGTCACCCAGGGTGGAGTGCAGTGGTACAATGTTGGCTCACTGCAACCCCGACCTCCTGGATTCAAGTGATCCTCCCACCTCAGCCTCCTGAGTAGCTGGGACTACAGGCACGCACCACCATGCCTGGCGATTTTTTATTTTTAGTAGAGACGGCGTTTATTTTTAGTAGAGACAGCAATATTTCCATGTTGCCCCGGATGGTTTCCAACTCCTGGGCTCAAGTGATCTGCCAGCCTCAGCCTCTCAAAGTGCAGGGATTACAGGCGTGAGCCACCATGCCCAGCCACAAAGCATACTTTAATATACAAGTCAGCAATTTAAATTACCTTTCTACAATATTAAAAAAAACTCACAAGTCTTTACGTAGAGAAATTAATATTTTCAGAGAAGGTTCAGAAATCCATCTGTATTACTTTTAAGTCAAATTGGAATCTAGAGAAATGCAAACATATCAACTGAAGGTGGTGCTCTCTTCTCTAGATGCCACTTCAGAATGTTTTCACAACCATAGCTTTTGAGCTGACTGTCATTAGTGGCTTTTAGAGGGGCAACGGCCCTGAGCTGGTGTTATCTAAGTTCTACAGTATGGGAGGCAGTGGCAAACCTCAGCTTCAGAAAACTAAAAGGCCTGCAGATATTCTTCTTGTGTCTTTGAGAAAGGTGGAAAGATTCTAAAAGGTAAAGCATATCCTGAGAGGTTAGGGAAGAAGCAAAATGAATTACATTTATTTCTCTGCAAATACATGGCAGGTGATAGGTGTTCTAAGAGCCTTATTGTACCACGTACAACAGGAACCCTGATCAGGAACCAGTGTTCAGGTTTTACTGAGCACACCCAATAGTAAAATAACAGCTTGCCCCAACGTAGTTTCCTACTTAATGGTGCAACTCTGGGATAGCTTGTGAAACTAGGCAGAAATTTGTCCTACTATTTTTTGGGGAAGGAAAAGTATTATAGAGTATTACAAACTATCATTTGCTTGTATATACAAGAACCATGTGTTTAGAAGAGTTACGAAAACCACTACCAATTAAAAAGAATTTAGCATTTATATGAAAAAAGTTCTCATTCTCAATTCACTGGCCTACAAACATTGAGAACATGGGTAGAAGCAATGCCTTCACCTTAGGAAAACCAGAAAACACAAACATGGTTCAAAGACCAAACGGCCCCAGGGGATCTCAGTCTTAATTTGGATGTCTTTTTCACTTCTGCTATTTCTAAAGGATCTTGACTAGAGTGGGAGGGGAGGGGAGCTATGTGGTTAAATAAAGTTGAGGAAATGCTGTACATTATATTAGCAATTCAGAAATGCATGTTAGTGTAAGGCTCTGAGAAGTACTGCAGTTTGGGAAAAAAAAAACCTCTCATGTTCACTTTAATTCCATACTTCCCCAATTTTTTATGTATAGTCTCTTTCCCCAAAACACTTTTTTTTTTTTGAGAGGGAGTCTTGCTCTGTCGCCCAGCCTGGAGTGCAGTGGCGCAATCTCGGCTCACTGCAGTCTCTCTGCCCGCTGGGATCCAGCGATTCTCCTGCCTCAGCCTCCTGGGTATTTGGGATTACAGGAGCATGCCACCACATCTGGCTAATTTTTGTATTTTCAGTAGAGATGGGGTTTCATCATGCTGGACAGGCTGGTCTCAAACTCCTGACCTCAGGTGATCCGCCTGCTTTGGCCTCCCAAAGTGCTGGGATTACAGGCGTAAACCACTGTGCCTGGACCCCCTAAAACACTTATACTACCATTCTGGGAAACACTGTTCCAAAGGATACTGGTATGTTAACAGCTCTTCTAGGTTATTCTCATTATATGGATCAATTAAAATTATTTCTTTTTGTTTTGTTTTTATGACAGGTTATTGATCCTCTTGCCTCAGCCTCCCGAGTAGCTGGGACTACAGGTGAATGCTGCCACACCAGGCTAATTTTTTTTTACTTTTTGTAGAGACAGGGTCTCCCTATGTTTTCTAGGCTGGTCTCTAACTCCTGGGCTCAAGTGATCCTCCCACTTCGGTCTCCCAAAGTGCTGGGATTACAGATGTGAGCGACCACGCCTGGTCTAAAATTATTTAATGTCCTCCTTGTATTAGAAATTTATTGAGACAGAGACTATAGTGTCTCCATATTTCTGTGTCATTCCAATTCCAGCTGTTAATATTTATGTAAGGTAAGGAGCTATACTTTACTTGAATGAACCAAACATTTAAAATTGTGGGAGGCTGGATGTGGTGAAACCCTGTCTCTATAAAAAAAAAAAAAAATTAAGGGGCCGGGCGCGGTGGCTCACACCTGTAATCCCAGCACTTTGGGAGGCCAAGGCGATGGATCACAAGGTCAGGAGACTCCAGACCATCCCTGGCTAACACAGTGAAACCCTGTCTCTACTAAAAATACAAAAATTAGCCGGGCTGGGTGGCGGCGCCTGTAGTCCCAGCTACCCAGGAGGCTGAGGCAGGAGATCGGCTGCGGAGCCCCGCTGGGTGGGAGCCGCAGTGAGCCAAGATAACGCCACTGTACTCCAGCCTGGGCGCAGACAGAGAGAGACCTCGCCCAAAAAAAAAAAAAAAAAATTTAAAAATTTAAAAACTAGGTGTGGTGGCACGCACTTTTATCCCTAGCTACTCGGGAGGCTGAGATGAGAAGATCGCTTGAACCCAGGAAATCAAGGTTGCAGTGAGCTATGATTACCCTATTACATTCCAGCCTGGGCAACAGAGCAAGATCTCATCTCTAAAATTTAAAAAAACTAAAGAAAAAAAAGACATTAAAAAAATATACTCGTCCAGGTGTGGTGGTTCACACCTGTAATTCCAGCACTTTGGGAGGCCGAGGTGGGAGGATCACTTGAGCCCAAGAGTTCAAGACCAGTCTGGGAAACACAGTGAGATCCCATCTCGGTCTCCCAAAGTGCTGGGATTACAGGTGTGAGCCACCATGTCCGGCCAGAAATGGGTTTTTACTGATGAAAATAGTGAATGGTTTATTAAGTGGGACTAATGCTAAAAAAACCATACTCATTAATATAATAAATTTGATATTGCTTATAAATAATAGCTATTACTAAGGCCTTACTATGAACAAAGCTTGTATTAAATATTATATATATGTATATGTGTATACATAGTTGTGTATTGCATAATGATGGGTTATCTTCTCAGAAATGCATTGTTGAAATGATTTTGTCATGAGAATACTGTAGAGTATACTTACACAAACCTAGACTGTATGACCAACTACACACCTAGGCTGAATGGTATAGCATATTGCTCCTAAGTTACAAAACTGTACAGCATGTTACTGTCCTGAATACCACAGGCAATTGTATCACAATGGCAAGTATTTGTGCACCTAAATATATCTAAACATAGAAAAGGTATAGTAAAAATACAGCATTATAATCTTATGGGACCACTGTTTTATGTGTGGGCCATCACTGACTGAAACATCATTATATGGCACATGACTGTGTGTGTGTGTGTGTATGCACACACATACATACATATACATATAGTTATATTTTTTATTTTTAGAGACAAGATCTTGCTCTATCACCCTGGCTGAAGTGCAGTGGTGCGATCATAGTTCACTACAATCTCAAATTCCTGGATTCAAGTGATCTTCCTGCCTCAGTCTCCCAAGTAGTTGGGACTACAGGTGTCAGCCACCATGCCCAGCTAATTTTTTATTTTCATTTGTTGCAGATGGGGGTCTTGCTGTGTTGCTCTTGCTGGTCTTTAATTCCTGGGCTCAAGGGATCCTCTTGCCTCAGCCTTCCATAGTGCTGGGAGATTACAGGCATGAGCCACAACACCCAGCCTAAATATAATTATTTTTAATCCGTAAAATAAGTTTCTAAGGAAGTAATGTAAAGTTTTCAGTTAACTACAATACACTTGAGTACAGTGTTACGTTTGTGTTACTTAGGTTAAGCTATAACCTAGGTCTCACAAGTATTCTAATTAAGACTGCCGCTCTGGAGTGGTCTGCTAACATGACAATGAAGAATTCATAGCCCATGAGGAGTGAGCTGGTGTTTTAATCAGGAAATTCTTTCTCCACTCCAACAGTTTCTGTTAGGCATATCTCAATCGATGACCAATGCTTTGCTCATTAACATACTCAAAGTCAGAATTTTTTTTTTTTTTTTTTTGAGAAAGAGTCTTGCTCTGTTGCCCAGGCTAGAGTGCAGTGGCACAATCTCAGCTCACTGCAACCTCAGCCTCCAGTGTTCAAGCAATTCTCCTGCCTCAGCCCCCTAAGTGGCAGGGATTACAAGTGCTCACCACCATGCCTGGCTAATTTTTGTATTTTTAGTAAAGATGGGGTTTCACCATGTCAGCAAGACTGGTCTCGAACTCCTGACCTCAAGTGATCCACCCGCCTTGGTCTCCCAAAGTGCTGGGATTACAGGTGTGAGCCACCATGTCCGGCCAGAAATGGGTTTTTACTGATGAAAATAGTGAATGCTTATTAAGTATGACTAATGCCAAAAATGAGCTCATGTTCAGGAAATAAAAAGTATTTAAGATAAGCAGATTGGTTAAAATATTTGAGACACTACCCTCAATAGCCATGAAAGTGATGAAAGATCCAGTGAAGTCTCTAGGCTTTACTCTTAGGGATAATAACATTAAGGCTAAAAGCTCTAAGAAGTCCTGTGTCCAGCCCTGAATTCTGATCCACGGTATTTGCTTGATGCTAGCCGTAAGGTTGACTGAATCCTGCATCTGAAATCTTGGCACCCATTCTTGAGCAAGTCTTTTCCTTGGGTGGTGGTCAGACATAGAACTGGGATATATGAACTTACTGCATAGGATATATAAATTGTGTGTGTGCTTTTTAAACAGTAATTATTTTACAACCCATAATGAATTTGTTTATAGAACCAGAACTGTTCTTCCCAAGTCGGTGTTCTTTGGTGTGTCCAAATCTGGGTCATAGCATCTAGACATAGCTCTAAGAACTGGAAGGTGACTTATCTGAATATAGACTTGTCTGATTGCATATCCTCCTACATAACTTTCTCTCTCTCTCTCTTTTTTTTTTTTTTGAGACAGGGTCTTGCTCTGTCTGGAGTACAGTGGCAAGATCATGGCTCACTGTAGCCTTGACATCCTGGGCTCAAGCCAACCTCCCAATTCAGCCTCCTGAGTAGCTTGGACTATAGATGCTCACCACCATGTGTGGCTATTTTTAAAAAATTTTTTGTAGCAATGGGCTCTCACTATGTTACCCACAATGGTCTTGAACTCCTGGGTTCAAGCCACCCTCCTGGCTTGGCCTCCCGAAGTGCTGGGATTATAGACGTAAGTCACTGTGCTCTCACTCTCTTTATGAGTGCCAGAATTCCTGAGTTCATCATCACTGGATATTCTCCCTGCCCCGTGCCACCACCACTGTACAGGACCTGTAACAATGATTGTTTGCTTATTTGCTAATAAATATAGTTAATAACTGTATATAAGACAGAGTGCGGTGACTCACACCTGTAATCCCAGCACTTTGGGAGGCCAAGGCAGACGGATCACTTGAACCCAGCAGTTCAAGACTGGCCTTGGCAACATGGTGAAACCCCATCTCTACAAAAAATATAAAAATTAGCCAGGCCGTGGCTGAGCCGAGAATCACTTGGGCCTGGGAGGTCAAGGCTGCAGTGAGCTGTGACTGTCCCACTGTACTCCAGCCTGGGTGACAGAGCAAGACATGGTCTCAAAAAAACAAACAAACAAACAAACAAAAGGTCAGGTGCAGTGGCTGACGCCTGAAATCCCAGCACTTTGGGAGGCCAAGGTGGGCGGATCACCTGAGATCCGGAGTTCAAGACCAACCTGGCCAACATGGCAAAACCCCGTCTCTACTAAAAATACAAAAATTAGCTGGGCGTGGTGGCAGGTATCTGTAATCCCAGCTACTCGGGAGGCTGAGGCAGGAGAATCACTTGAACCTGGGAGGCGGAGGTTGCAGTGAGCCGAGATCACACCATTGCACTCCAGCCTGGGCCACAAGAGTGAGACTGTATCTCAAAAAAAAAAAAAAAAAAAGAAAAAGAAAAAAAAGAAAGAAATTGTGTAGCAGAATTTGATCTGAAACCTATATCTACAGGAAGTGGCGAACTCTCAGTCACCTCAAGTTTCTTTGGCAGACACTTATCAAAAAGAAAACAAAACAGAAAACCACATCATCTATTATCTTTTGCTTCTACTCTCTACTTCACTGCTCTTGTAGCTCAGATACTTGCTAGCAGTTAGTTTCGCATAGAAAAAACACAAAATAGGCAAGGGATCCACAGCTTTCTAGCTAACCTGATGTCTGGTTTTGTAGGAACAGAAAAACCACCCCAGATAGGTAAGCAACATGTATAACAAATACAGAAAAAGGCTTTTTAATAGTTTGTCAGGGTTACTGTCTGCATTTGTTGTTGTTTTGTTTTTTTGAGATGGAGTCTCACTCTGTCACCCAGACTGGAGTGCAGTGGCAGGATCTTGGCTCACTGCAACCTCTGCCACCCAAGTTCAAGTGATTCTCCTGCCTCAGTCTCCTGAGTAGTTGGCATTACAGGTGCCTGCCACTGCACCCACTGCACCTGGCTAATTTTTGTAGTTTTAGTAGAGACGGGTTTCACCATCTTGGCCAGGCTGGTCTCGAACTCCTGATCTCATGATCCACCCACCTCGGCCTCCCAAAGTACTGGGATTACAGGTGTGAGCCACCGCGCCTGGCCAGGGTTACTATCTTATATACTCCTCATTGCCTTGAAAAGGCTCCAGAATAACACACTTATGTAAAAAGAATTGAGTTTGGCCTATTATCCTCAAAAAGTCAGATTCTAGGACATTATTAAAAGATCTTTTTGGTGAATGAAATCTTAAAAGTTTATATCCCAGTGGACATCATAATGATTATGGATATTTTTATAATTTAAAAACTTGTTTTAATTCATCAGATTTTCTTTTAAGAATTTATCCTAAGGATGTGGCCTAAATATTTAAGCTACAAATGATACTCATCACAGAGCTGTGCATAACTAGAAGCAACCTGGCCAGGCATGGTGGCTTATACCTGTCAGCCCAGAACTCTGGGAGGCCAAGGCAGGGAGATTGCTTGAGTCCAGGAGTTGGAGACCAACTTGGGCAACATGGCAAAATCCCACCTCTACAAAAAATTAGTTGGGTGTGACAGCAAGACTGAGATGAAAGGAACGGGGAAGGTCAGGGCTGCAGTAAGCCATGATTGTGCCACTGCATTCCTGCCTGGGTAACAGAGTGAGATCCTGTCTCAGAAAAGAAAAAAAGAAAAGAAAAAAGAAAAGAGAAAGGAGGGCAGGGGAGGGGGAGGGGAGGAGAAGGGATGGGGATGGGGATGGGGAGAAGAGAGGAAAGGAGAGTGGGGGATAGGAGAGGACAAGACAAGAAAAGAAAAGAAAAGAGAAGAAAAAAGGAGAAATGACCTAAATATCTCACACTGTGGCATTAAAGAAATCACAGTACCTAGGCTTGGCACAGTGGCTCATGCCTGTAATCCTAGTACTTTGGGAGGCCAAGGTGGGCGGGTCACTTGAGCTCACGATTTCAAGACCAGCCTGAGCAAACATGGCAAAATCCTGTCTCTACAAAAAATATAAAAATTAGCCAGGGTGATGGCGCATGCCTGTAGTTCCAGCTATTCGGGAGGCTGAGGTGGAAGGATTACTTGAGTCTGCGAGGTCGATGCTGCAGTGAGTCATGATCATACCACTGCACTCCAGTGTAGGTGACAGAACAAAACCCTATCTCAAACAAAGCAAAACAAAAAAAAAAAATCACAGTATATACACATGTATATATTACATACACCTTAAATACATGGAAAGATGAGACAAGGGAAAGGAGGTAGACAGAAGAGGTGTATGAATACTAACCATTTGATTCTCTTTTCTTTAAAAAAGATTACTAGTGCCTGAAGTCTTAGCATGATGGTGGCAAGAGGGTGCAGTCTTGCCTGTGGTAGCAGAATTACCTATAAATAATACTTATATGAACAGGACATTTTCTTTTGTGTGTGTGTGCGTGACAGAGTCTCACTCTGCTGCCAGGCTGGAGTGCAGTGGCGTGATCTCAGCTCACTGCAACCTCTGACTCCCGGATTCAAGTGATTCTCCTGCCTCAGGCTCCCGAGTAGCTGGGACTACAGCTGCATACCCCACAACTAGTTAATTTTTGTATTTTTTAAAGTAGAGATGGAGTTTCACCATGTTGGCCAGGATGGCCTTGATCTCTTGACCTCGTGATCTGACTGCCTTGGCCTCCCAAAGTGCTGGGATTACAGGCGTGAACCACCACGCCCAGCCAGGACATTTTCTTAATAGACTCCTCGGGAAGATTACTGTCAGCTACCTTGTTTTCCCTGTCATTCAGATTTAAGAATTTTATTAAGTCTCTTTTATATGTTTCATTAACATGTATAAGTAGACTAGAAAATTTCTTCCAAAACAATTAACGGGGGACAAATTAATGGTTTCAATAAACTATACCAGCACATTCTAATCTCAAACATAATTGTTTTCAAAATGTGTGTGTATTGTCTACCTCACCTCCTCATGATTCACATTTCCATGTTGTCTGACACCCACTGTATTATGTACAGTGTGATCCAATGTGTTTTACATATAGTATGTTAAATTGGATAACTTACCACAATCTATCATTTCAAAGTCATCATTTATATTTTTATTATATGCCACAAATTCTCTTGGAATACTTTTCAGCAGAACACTTCTATATACCTACACACCAGAGGGGAAAAAAAGGACTGCTCAGTCAGAGGTACATGTTAAACAAAATCAAAATGAGAAGAGCAAAATATCAAGCCAATGAAAAACTATTTGTCTGTATAAGTGATACTCAAGGGTAAAATGTTATTAGCTCTAGTAAGCATAGATTATAACACATACCATAAAAGAGGGGATACTGGAGAAGAGCTTACCATCTAAGATGGGCTTAGTTTATAAAATAGAAGAAATAGCAACTAAAGACTGATGATTGGGTTTTACTAAATAAAAGCAACTTCAAAGACCTGAGTTTGGTCAGGTGCAGTGGCTCACACCTGTAATCCCAGCACTTTGGGAGGCCAAGGCGGGCAGATCACTTGAGGCCAGGCATTCAAGACCAGCCTGGCCAACATGGTGAAAGCCCGTCTCTACTAAAAATACAAAAATTAGCTGGGCATGGTAGCACACACTTGTAATTCCA
The DNA here is from genome assembly GCF_008728515.1 of Papio anubis. NCBI lineage: Eukaryota > Metazoa > Chordata > Mammalia > Primates > Cercopithecidae > Papio > Papio anubis. The sequence goes on from NC_044991.1 coordinate 64,207,474, forward strand.
GCTACTAGGGAGGCTGAGGCAGGAGAACTGCTTGAAGCCAGGGGGTGAAGGTTGCACTGAGCTGAGATTGCACCACTGCGCTCCAGCCTGGACAACAGAGCAAGACTCTGTCTCAAATACAAAACAAAAGAAAACAAACAAACAAACAACAAAAGACCTGAATTAATTCCTCCTTTTTAATTCCTTACACAACAATCGATTGGTCTTTTTTTTTTCTTTTTAGAGACAGGGTCTCACTCCATGGCTCAGACTGGAGTGCAGTGGCACAATTATGGCTCACTGTAGCATTGACCTCCTGGGCTCAAGCAATCTGCCTGCCTTGGCTTCCTTAACCGGTGGGATTACAGGCGTGAGCCACTGTGCCTGGCCAAGAGTCGTTTGTTCTTAAAGCAGCTTGTTTTTCTGCCCCCAGCCCATTCCCATCTCCTTTCAGATGGCCACATGAAAATCTTTTCCCTTCCCTGCCCCTGAACTATCTCACCTCTGAGATAGCTGGAAAGGCATGATCCATTCCCCCTTGTACTATATTATAGGTTACTGGTATTAAGAGGATATTCAGGGAGCCATGGCTTGGCCCATTTTTGACTCACACTAACCTCACCTTAATGATCTTCAAGGACAATCTAGAGCTTTCTAGGCTCTGTTCCTGAGGGATTTTCCTGAAGAAGCCCAGAAAATCTTAGCTTATCACAGGATATAACAAATGCCTGTACTTGGTTCTTCAAATGTCTCTATATTGCTTGCTATAATGTATTTTAGGGCTTAAAGCTCTCTTAGAAGGGGATATAACTACTAATACTGAGGCCACATCTCTGTGTTGGTCTGCAATCTAGGCCACTCTCACTCTCTTTCTGGCTACAATTTCCAGGGCCAGAGAAGAGACCATTATGCTTCCTAAGAGCAGAGCAACCAGGTTCTTGAATGATCAAACCCTTAAGGTAATTTACTTGTGTTCTTCAGGTACAATAATAACAACAATATGACATTAACATTCATTAAATGCTTATTGTGTGCCAGTCCACTCTGCTACTATGACTGAAAGGTTTCATGCAATTTTCACCACAGGGAGAACAATATAATCAGAAATGTTTAACATCTATTCAAAGATGCAAACATTAGGGTGCTTAGCAGATGGCAAAAGAAGCTGTAGTTAGGTTAATGAACCCTAAAATTTCACTGGGTTTAAATATCATTAAAAAAATAAAGTTATATAATTAAAGAATATTATTATTATACATATCTTTTTTTTTTTTTTTCTGAGATAGAGTCTCGCTCTGTCCGCCAGGCTGGAGTGCAGTGGAACAATCTTGGCTCACCGCAACCTCCGCCTCCCGGGCTCAAGCAATTCTCCTGCATCAGCCTCCCGAGTAGCTGGGATTACAGGCGTGTGCCACCATGCCTGGCTAATTTCTGTATTTTTAGTAGAGACAGGATTTTACCATGTTGGCCAGACTGGTCTCGAACTCCTGACCTCAGGTAATCCACCTGACTCCGCCTCCCAAAGTGCTGGGATTACAGGCGTGAGCCATTATACATATCTTTCATTAAATGAAGAAATAGAATGGCAGAACTTATGAGAAGTATATGAAAGTATATGGATGAATCGGAAACAGATTTCCTGGCTTCTACTGAAATTTTCCTTTGATGAAATTATCTCTTGAGTTTTAATGTTATCCATTAAAACAGAAAATCTGAAGTATATTAAAACTATAAAATAAGTTTACCTTTTATATAACTTGTCAGTGGAAAACAGTAAATCTATTTTTGGACAGTAGGAGAAATAATGTAACTCACGTGACTATTAGCTTGGGGCTGATTCCTGTAACTTTTCATAATTTCTTGAAAAGTTCTTTCTTCTTTTGTTACCTAAGGAAAATAAAAACTGCATTTATCAAATGCTTTTTGAAAGAAAAATGACTCTGAACAAAACTTTAATTATAAGTTGGCACTGAGAGCAACCTTGCAGAAAACCATTAACTCCAGGCCAGTCCATGACTAAAAACCACTAACATTTATGATTTTTTTCTACCTTTACAGTTCAGGCTTTGTAGCCTGTGGGGAATCACTTAATAGTTTCATTAATCAAAAAGCACTGAAACTGTTATGGTGTGACTCTACTGAAAATCCATTTCTTTATATAAAAAAAGATATAAGAAAACTCAGATCTGTTTAATGCCCTGCAGTCTCCAGTTTTATTAATTTTAAGTACTTACTTAAAAGTAAATTAACTACATACAAAGGATTAAAAATATCTTACAGTGATGATCCTCAATCAAACTGAGTGGCTATTATAGGATTAGGTTTTAACATTTCAGGACAGACTGTAGGGTTTCTAATGTTTAGACAGAAGTCACAGTGGTGGCCAAAAGGAAGAAAAAGGAATTCCTTCTGGGATCTCTGTGATCATAAACTTCACTTAAGTTACTCCTTTCCCTTGCTTCACTGTCCATTAGTGCTAACCCTGTTCTCTATAATGATGAGCTAGAAATGGCAAAGCCTGAACTCTAACAGTCTTCTGGAAAACACACAATTAGCTAGTAACATTTATCTTTTAAGTTTTTAATTCTTTTTTTTTCTTTTTTTGAGATAGAGTCTCGCTCTGTCATCTAGGCTAGAGTGCAGTGGCGTGATCTTGGCTTACTGCAACCTCCGCCTCTCGGGTTCAAGTGATTCTCCTGCCTCAGGAGTCCTTCCTGAGTAGCTGGGACTACAGGAGTGTGCCACCACGCCCAGCTAATTTTTGTATTTTTAGTAGAGACAGGGTTTCACCGTGTTAGCCAGGATGGTCTCGATCTCCTGACCTCGTGATCTGCCTGCCTTAGCCTCCCAAAGTGCTGGGATTATAGGCGTGAGCCCACGCCCGGCCCTTCAGGTTGAGTTTTCTAACTGCAACTTCACCATTCTGCAAATCAGCAAGATTCACTTCAAACACATGACTCTTGAGGCTATCAGATGCAATTTGGTTCCTTGAGTCCTGGTAACTAGTGTCTTTCCAGTATTTCTTGTATTGAACATAGTCGGTGCTTTTTTACATCAAACTAATCTTTCTTAAAAAATGAATCAACCATTTTCTTGTTGGCTCCCTTTTAGTTGCCTTTTGTATGGTGCATGTTCTCGTTAACTGCCATAGTGCTGCAGAAACAATTACTAAGACCTATTATTTATTTATTTATTTATTTATTTGAGACGGAGTCGTGCTCTGTCACGCAGGCTGGAGTGCAGTGGCGCAATCTCGGCTCACTGCAAGCTCCGCCTCCCAGGTTCACGCCGTTCTCTTGCCTCAGCCTCCTGAGTAGCTGGGACTACAGGCACCCACCACCACGATCGGCTAATTTTTTGTATTTTTAGTAGAGATGGGGTTTCACCGTGTTAGCCAGAATGGTCTTGATCTCCTGACCCTGTGATCCATCCGCCTTGGGCTCCCAAAGTGCTGGGATTACAGGCGTGAGCCACCGCGCCCAGCCTAAGACCTATTTTTTACAGAGATTTCAAAGAGGCATTCTGGGAGGAGGGGTCACAAAGGAGTTTAAAAACATATGCTCTGTCTCAAAAAGCTGAAAAATCAAATCTTAACTGTATATATCTGCTAGGACTGCCAGTGTGGTAAAGACAAATGATTGTATCAGATATATGAGAATTTTAAAAAACAAGCAAGATATGTTATTCTGTGACTTAAAACACGTTGTAGCAACTAGAAAGTAAAATGCTCTTCTGGGGCAGCACAATAAATCATGAGAAAGCAATATGCAATATGGTACAGAAACTTTTTTTTTTCTTGAGACAGGGGTCTTGCTCTATTGCCCAGACTGAAGTGCAGTGTCATGATCTCGGGTCACTGCAACCTTGGCCTCCTGGGCTCAAGAGATCCTCCCACCTCAGTCTCCCAAGTAGCTGGGCCTATAGGTGCAAGCAACAATGCCCAGCTAACTTTTACATTTTTTACAGAGACAAGGTTTCACCATGTTGCCCAAGCTGATCTCGAAATCTTGGGCTCAAGTGATCTCCTTGCCTTGACCTCCCAAAGTGCTAGGATTATACGTGTGAGCCACCATGCCCAGCCTCTTCTCCCAATGTATACATTACCTTTGCCATGATATAAAAGGCACAAAGGAGGAGCTGATCCAAATGCCTGTCTTTCATTAGATCAGGGCAGTGAACTAAAGTGAATTCAAAACACGTCCATATCTTCCTTCGTAACTCATTTGAAACATCCAGTTTTAGACATAGATCACGTAAGCGTACACTTGCCAAATGATAGACCTAAAATAGAAGGTAACACATTGATGCAAAACACCAAGTAAATCATTTCTCAAATTTTTATGTCTTACCATGAACATGGGCTTTCAGACCAAGATTAAAAACACAGGCTGGTGATATACTAAATTAAATAAAATTTCTGTTCTATAGCACTAGTTCACTGCTATGGCAGGAGGATATAGATTAAAGCAAAGCTACTTGAAAATTTTTTTTAAAGATGTCATCTATTACTCTATGCTGCCAACTATGTAAAGAAAAACTGAAATATAGATTTACCTGCATCATGACAATTATGAATACATAATTTTTCTTTTTTTTTTCTTCTTAGGTGGATTCTCGCTTTGTCACCCAGGCTGGAGTGCAGTGGCACCATCTTGCCTCACTGCAACCTCTGCCTTCTGTGTAAAGCAGTTACTGCTTTAGCCTCCCGAGTAACTGGGCATACAGTTGCAGGCCACCATGCCTAGCTAATTTTTGTATTTTTCGTAGAAACAGGGTTTGATCATGTTGGCCAGGCTTGTCTTTAACTCCTGACCTCAAGTAACCCACGCACTGCAGCCTCCCAAAGTAATGGGATTACAGGTGTGAGCCACTGTGCCCGGCCCGAACGCATAATTTTTCAAAGCTCAGAAGTCTCTGTCTATTCTCTTTGGGTTCAGGTAAAATTGCTAGGAGGTCTAACATGCCAAATAATATACGTTTGACTCCAAAATGAGTCAGAAAGCAAAACCATTTAAAAATTGCTCCTATATTCTACACTTTTTATGAGCACAATGGGAACAAAACAGGAATGTTAAACAAGATACAAAGCTTTTTTTTTTAAAGCATGTGAAAATAAATTCAGTTCAGTTCCCTGGCCCTAAGATCCTGCAAGACTTTTATTATTTTAAGAATTGATAACCCTGATGTGGTATTCCTAAACCAGACTATTCTATTCAAACTCTTTTCTTTTTTTTTTTTTTTTGAGACAGAGTCTCACTCCGTAGCCTAAGTTGGAGTGCAGTGGCACGATCTTGGCTCACTGCAACCTCCGCCTCCGGGCTCAAGTGATTCTTGTGTCTCAGCCTCCCAAGTAGCTGGGACTACAGGCAAGCATCACCATGCCTGGCTAATTTTTTTTTTTTTGTATTTGAGTAGAGATGTGGTTTCACCACGTTGCCCAGAGTGGTCTCAAACTCCTGAGGTCAGGCAATCTGCCTGCCTCGGCCTCCCAAAGTGCTGGGATTACAGGGTGAGTCACCGCACCCGGCCCAAACTATGTCTTTAAATTTCCAGAGAGGAAAAAAAAAGAAAGTAAGTTACCCCTTACAGAAAATTATCTTTGGCAGAAAAATACCTACAAACTGAGCTTAAAAACTAATTTAAGCTACTCAGTAATCTAATATAAAGAGAGACAAATAGTTGACTCCAAAGCCACCAGTGATTTATTTTACAGCAAACAAATTTTCTGTATCCTCTCCCCTTGTTTCTGGTCCAGCCATGCTGAGGAAACAGTAGGGTCAGAGCAGAGGGAAAGACGCTAGAACTTTATATTCATGAAAGGATAAGATAAGAGATATAGTCCTAGCTAGAAGAATTAAAAATAATATGTAATTAAGTAACACTTGGTAAAGTATCTTTTACAGAACTGATCCAATGCTTACAGGATACACATATGCTGGCAGGCTTTTGATTCTAACATTCACGGTAAATTCTATTTAGGCATAGAACACCAGCATCACACTGAGTTCAGCATAGATAATCGTTATAATTTACTCAGTGAATGGTTATTTTGAATTTATTATAGATTCAGACATTTCAGTTCCTTTTATATTTTCTAGCTTCTTATCTATACTGAGTAGGTTATAATTAAATGAAAGGAAAAGGATGTTAGATTCTAAAACAACATTCAAAATGAAGAATTCACCAAAAAAAGCCTTACTTCTTTCAAACTTAGGTTAATTATCAGAGGCAATAATTTGCCATTTTGAAAATTAAAAACGGTAAGTAAATGGGGAAACCGCTATATTTTCAAGCTCTGTATTTTAAACAGTCCTTAGGCATAGGAGGGGGTGGAGGGACAGAGAAGAGAAGCCAGTAAAGGTTGTGAAAAGAGCAAGACTCTCCCTCAACCATCCTAATTGTCAACCAAAGCAGCCCTGCTTTCATATGTTTTGTTTATACTTCTGGAGACTATTTCATTCAAAGAAGGGGTTTCCCTAAAAGATGAAATTCCTTGGAGAATCAGTTGCTCCAAAACCCACAATGTAATGAAAATAAATGAGCTATAATTGAAAGGAACAGAAGACAAAGAATGGTTGTAGAAGCTATAAATGAGTTGTTTTCCAGTGTCTGTCTCCTCTTCTGCAATAACAGAACCCTTGACATTTACACCTGGCTTCCTGTAATAAAGACTATATTTGCCCCTTTGAAAATTCTGCCTGGGCACGGTGGCTCACATCTGTAATCCCAGCACATTGGGAAGGTGAGGTGGATGGACTGGTTGAGTCCAGGAGTTTGAAACCATCCTAAGCAACATAGTGAAACCCCTTATCTACAAAAAATTAAAAAATTAGCTGGGTGTGGTAGCCTGTGCCTATAGTCCCAGCTACTCAGGAGGCTGAGGTGAGAGGATTGCTTGAGCCCAGGAGGTTGAGGCTGCAGTGAGCCATGATCTTGCCACTGCACCCCAGCATGGGTGACTGAGCGAGATCTTGTCTCCAAAAAATAAATAAATAAATAAATAAATTCTACAAGTGGCTACATGACTAAGTGGGAAATAAACAGCACTGGTGTATGTAACTTCTAGGACAGGTTCTGAAGGTGAGGAGGCATGCTCTTTTTCTTCCTGCTGGCTAGAATGCAGATATGATATCTGGAAGGGAAGCAGTCATCATGGACTGAGTTAGAAACCTTGTGTTGAGAACGGCCAAAAAATCCTTGAAGGGACCTGGGTTTTTTTATTTTTTGAGATGGAGTCTTGCTCTGTTGCCCAGGCTAGAGTGTGGTGTCGCAATCTCGGCTCACTGCAACCCCGTTGCCCAGGTTCACGCCATTCTCCTGCTTCAGCCTCCTGATTAGCTGGGACTACAGGTGCCTGCTACCATGCCCGGGTAATTTTTTTGTATTTTTAGTAGAGATGGGGTTTCACCATGTTAGCCAGGATAGTCTCGAACTCCTGACCTCGTGATCTGCCCATCCCGGCCTCCCAAAGTGCTAGGATTACAGGCGTCAGCCACCACGCCTGGCCAGGACCTGGGTTCTTAATGGTCATGGTAACCACAGCAGTCCCATACTACTTACAAAGACTTTACGTAAAAGATAAATTCTCTTGTTTAAGCTACTATTATTTTCAAACGGCTAAACTGAAATCTAAGAAATAAATAGATAATCACTATGCCCAAGGTCAGAAAACACGTTAGAGGTACTGTGAAAGAAATAGGATTTGATATAAAAACGTAAAAAATAATCCTCGGCTGGGTGCGGTAGCTCACGACTGTAATCCCAGCACTTTGGGAGGCCGAGGCGGGCAGATCACGAGGTCAGGAGATCGAGGCCATCCTGGTGAACACGGTGAAACCCCACCTCTACTGAAAATGCAAAAAAAAAAATTAGCCGGGCGTGGTGGTGGGCGCCTGTATTCCCAGCTTCTAGGGAGGCTGAGGCAGGAGAATGGCGTGAACCCGGGAGGCGACGGAGCCTGCACTGAGCGGAGATCGTGTCACTGCACTCCAGCCTGGGCGACAGAGCGAGACTCCATCTAAAAAAAAAAAAAAAAAAAAAAAAAAAAAAATTCCTCATGTTTTATCTTAATATAAAACTATCTAATTCAGAGCGTGAGCTAAGACTTTCCATGATAGCAAGTGACAAAAGAATGGAGAAAAACATGATTGAGGAAGAGTATAAATTAAGGAAGATTTATTTAGCATAGAGAAAAGAGGACATATAAAAAATTATTGCTGGGCACAGTGGCTCACGCCTGTAATCCCAGCACTTTGGGAGGCTGAGACGGGTGGGTCACAAGGTCAGGAGTTCAAGACCAGCCTGGCTAAGATGCTGAAATCCCGTCTCTACTAAAAATACAAAAACTAGCCGGGCTTGGTGGCACACACCTGTAATCCCAGCTACTTAGGACGCTGAGGCAGGAGAATTGCTTAAACCCGGGCGGCAGAGATTGCAGTGAGCCAAGATCGCGCCACTGCACTCCAGCCTGGGTGACAGAGCAAGACTCCGTCTCAAAAAAAAAAAAAAAAATTATTAGCAGGCGCGGTGGCTCACACCTGTAATACTAGTACTTTGGGAGGCTCAGGCAGTGGATCACGAAGTCAGGAGATTGAGACCGTTCTGATCAACATGGTGAAACCCTGTCTCTACTAAAAATAAAAAAAATTGGCCGGGCGCGGTGGCTCACGCCTGTAATCCCAGCATTTTGGGAGGCCGAGGCGTGCGGATCACAAGGTCAGGAGATCGAGACCACGGTGAAACCCTGTCTCTACTAAAAACAACAAAAAATTAGCTGGGCGCGGTTGCGGGCGCCTGTAGTCCCAGCTACTGGGGAGGCTGAGGCAGGAGAATGGCGGGAATCCGGGAGGTGGAGCTTGCAGTGAGCCGAGATCGCGCCACTGCCCTCCAGCCCGGGGGACAGAGCAAGACTCCATCTTAAAAAAAAAAAAAAAAAAAAAAAAATTATTACAAGAACAATTGGTTGGGCATGGTGGCTCACACCTGTAATCCCAGCCACTTCGGGAGGCTGAGGTGGGAGGATCGCTTGAGCCCAGGAGTTAGAGACCAGCCTGGGAAACACAGTGAGACTCTCTTTCTTTTTTTTTTTTTTTTTTTTGAGACGGAGTCTCGCTGTGTCTCCCAGGCTGGAGTGCAGTGGCCGGATCTCAGCTCACTGCAAGCTCCGCCTCCCGGGTTCACGCCATTCTCCTGCCTCAGCCTCCCGAGTAGCTGGGACTACAGGCGCCCGCCACCTCGCCCGGCTAGTTTTTTGTATTTTTTAGTAGAGACGGGGTTTCACCGTGTTCGCCAGGATGGTCTTGATCTCCTGGCCTCGTGATCCACCCGTCTCGGCCTCCCAAAGTGCTGGGATTACAGGCTTGAGCCACCGCGCCCGGCCGAGACTCTCTTTCTAAAAAAAAAAAAGAAAAAAAAAAATCTAGCTGGATGGGGTGGTGCACGCCTGTGGTCCTACTACTCAGGAGGCAGGAGGAGCTCTTGAGCCCGGGAGGTAGACTGCAGTGAGCCATTATCGTGCCTCTGCACTCTAGTCTGGGCGACAGAGCAAGACCCTGTCTCAAAATAATAATAATAAAACGATTAGTAGAGAAATACACTTAAATTTGCCTGTAGACCCAGCTACTTGGAGGGTAATGAAGGAGGATCACTTGAGCCTAGGAGTTTGGGCTGTAGCGTGCTGTAACTGTGCTTGTGAATAGTCACTGTACTCCAACCTGGGCAACAGAATGGGCTAGCCAACCATCTAGTTGTGGGATACACTGCAGTCATGTTTGGTTATAAATATCTGATTAACATGTCTATCTTATCAGAAGCTGATGATTCAAAATGTGCTTGTAAGAGATAGGACAAATTCAAGTTATTGTCTAAGGTCAACAGTTTTTAGTCCTTTTCCATTAATATTAAAATAATTTAAGTATTATAATAAGAACTGGTCATATGCTAATTTAAAAGGTAACACACTAGATTTATTTTATTAATTTTTTATTTTTGGAGATAGGGTCTTACTCTGTTTCTTGGGCTGGAGTGTAGTAGCACCTTCTTAGCTCACTGCAGCCTTGAAATCATGGGCTCATGTTATCCTTCCACTTTAGCCTCCTGAGTAGCTGGGACTACAGGCATGTGCCACTATGCTGGCTAATTTTTTAAGTTTTTGGTAGAGACTGGGTCTCGCTATGTTGCCCAGGCTGGTCTTGAACTGCAAGCCTCGAGTAATCCTCCTGCCTCGGCCTCTGAAATACTGAGATTACAGGCATGAGCCACCATGCCTGGCCTAGATTTATAATAAAAATTATGAGTAACAGCTGGGCATGGTGGCACATGCCTGTAATCCCAGCACTTTGGGAGGCTGTGGTGGGCGGATCACCTGAGGTCAGGAGTTTGAGACCAGGCTGGCCAATATGGTGAAACCCCGTTTCTACTAAAAATACAAAAATTAGCCAGGTGTGGTGGTGCACACCTGTAGTCCCAGCTACTTGGGAGGGTGAGGCAAGTGAATTGCTTGAACCTGGGAGACAGAAGCTGTAGTGAGCCGAGATCATGCTACTGTATTCCAGCCTGGGAGACAGAGTAAGACTCTGTCTCAAAAGTAAATAAATAAATAATGGCTTGGGCATGGTGACTCACACAGTAATCCCAATGCTTTGGGAGGTCAAAGAGGGAGGATCACTTGAGCCCAGGAGTTCAAGGCTACAGTGAGCCATATTCATGCCACTGCACTATAGCTTTGGTAACAGAACAAGACCTTGTCTCTAAAAAAAAAAAACAATTAAAAAGAATATATAGCCTTCTCACAGTATCCCATCAATCTTTAGAATGATTCTTCGCTGATTCAGATTCACCCATGAGATCCAACATGTATTTGTCCCACAGTGAACTCCATTCTACAGCAACATAACACAATGGAGTTTCAGTTAATTCCAGAGGCTGGCCAACTACTTACTCAAAGTTGCAAAAGAATACAAGCTAGCAAAAAAAGTAAGTTAGATCTGAAAACAGAATCAAATCCTGTGAGCCTGAGTCTAAACTTATAGCTCACCAGGATCATAATGTTCTCTTGAAAGGTCAAATGTATTTTTTAAGTGGCTAAAGGTACATCACTTGACAGCAAAGCCAGACTAAGCATAAGAAAAAATACAGACCACTATCTCTTGTGAATATTGGTGCAAAAATCCTCAACTAAATACTAGCAAAACAAATTCAACAGCATATGAAGAGGGTTATACACCATGACCAAGTAGAACTTATTCTTAGAAGGTAAGGATAATTTGAAATAAGGAAATCAATCTGTATAACACACCATATTAAAAGGACAAAGGGAAAATGGCCACATAATCATTTCAAGTGATACAGGAAAGCATTTGACAAAATTTAACACCCTTTCATGATAAAAAATACTCCAAAAGCTAGGAAGAGAGAAGGAAACTACCTAAACAAAATAAAGGATATACAGTAATCCCTTGGTATACACAGGAGATTTCTTCCAGGAGCCCCTGCATATACCTGAATCTATGCATACTCAAGTCCTCCATTTCGCCCTGTAGAATCCCCATGTACAAAAAGATGGCCCTCTATATACACAGGTATCACATCCCTCAAATACTGTATTTTCATTCTGTGTCGGCTGAAAAAAATTTGTATACAAGTGGACTTGTACAGTGCAAAAACATGTTGTTCAAGGGTCAACTGTATATAAAAAACCCACAGCTAATATCATTCTCAAATTGAAAACCTGAAAGGTGTTCCTCTAAGATCAGGAGTAAAACAAGGATGTTTGCTTTCACCACTTGTATTCAACATAGAACTGGAATTCCTAGCCAGAGCAATTAGGCAGGAAAAAGAATCCAAATTGGAAAGAAAGAAGTAAAATTATCTTTGTTCATAGATGACAAAATCTTATGTATGGAAAACTCAAAAAACTTAAAGAACCCATAAAACCTGACAGAACTAATAAATAAATCAGCAAAGCTGCAAGATAAGAAAATCAATACAACATCACTTGTGTTCCTTTACATTATATTAATGAACAATCTAAAAAATGAAATTAAGACAATTCCACTTACTTACAATAGCATCAAAAATAATACAATACTTAGGAATAATCTTAAGCAAGGACTTGTCTTGCAAAAGACATATACTGAAAACTACAAAATGTTGCTGAAAGAAATTAAAGAAGACGTGAATGAAAAGACATCCTATGATCATGGACTGGAAGACTTAATATTCTTAAGATGTCAATGCTAGCCAATGCAATGTCCATATTCAATGCAATCTCTGTCAAAATTCCAACAATGTTTTTGCAGAAAGAGAAAAATCTATCCTAAAACTCATACAGACTCTCAAGAAATCTTGAATAGCTAAAACAATCTTAAGAAAGAAAAATAAAGTTGGAGGTCTCACACCTCCTGATTTTAAAACTTTTGACACAAAGCTACGGTTATCAAAACTGTGGTACTGAATACAGATAGACATATAGTCCAATGAATAGAATAGAGAGTCCAGAATTAAACTCCCATATCTATGCTCAAGTGACTTTTCAACAAGGATTCTAAGCTCATTCAATGGGAAAGGGCAGTCTTTCAACAAATAGTGCTGGGAAAAGATATCCATGTGTAAAAGAATGACTTTAGACCCTTATCTAATACCATATACAAAAATTAAAATGGGCTGGGTGTAGTGGCTCATGGCTGTAATCCCAGCACTTTGGGAGGCTGAGGCGGGCAGATCACTTAAGCTCACAAGTTCCAGACCAGCCTGGGCAACATGCTGAAACCCCGTCTCTACAAAAAAAATGCAAACACAGGCCAGGTGTGGTGGCTCATGCCTGTAATCCTAGCACTTTGGGAGGCCAAGGTGGCTGAATCACCTGAGGTCAGTAGTTTGAAACCAGCCTAACCAGTATGGTGAAACCTCGTCTCTACTAAAAATACAAAAATTAAACGGGCGTGGTGGCATGTGCCTGTAGTCCCAGTTACTCAGGAGGCTGAGACAGGAGAATTGCTTGAACCCAGGAGGCAGAGGTTGCAGTGAGCCGAGACTGCGCCACTGCACTCCAGCCTGGGCAACAGAGTGAGACTCTGTCTCAAAAAAAAAAAATAAAATTAGCTGGGCATGGTGGCACATGCCTGTAGTCTCAGCTGCTCGGGGCGTTGAGGTGGGAGGATCATTTGAACCCGGGAGGCGGAGGCTGCAGTGAGCTGTGACTGCGCGACTGCACTCCAGCCTGGGTGACAAAGTGAGACTGTCTCAAAAAAAACTAGACATAATAAATATAAGAGCTAAAAACTATAAAACTCTTAGATGAAAACATAGGGGAGAAGTTTTATAATACTGGATTTGGCAATTATTTCTTGTATATGACACCAAAAACAGAGACAAAAAATGAAAAGAATAAATTGACTTTATTAAAATTAAAAACTTTCATGTGTGAAGAACACCATCAATGGGATGAAAAGACAACCCATAGAATGGGAGAAAATACTTGTAAATAGTATATTTTATAGGGGATTAATATCTAGAATACATAAAGAACTCCTACAATTCAACAAAAACAAAACCCATAATTAAAAAAATGGGCAAAAGACTTGAATAGACATTTCTACAATGAAGATATATAGATGAGCAAAAACACATGAAAAGATACTCAATATTACTAATCAGTAGGGAAATGAAAATCGAAATTATAATAAGAAGTATCTTTACACCCATTGGATGGCCATTATCAAAAAAACAAACAAACCAGAAAACACGAAATGTTGGCAAGGATGTGAAGAACTTGGAACACTTGCGCCTTGCTGGTGGGAATATAAAATGGTCCAGCCACTGTGGAAAACCGTACGGTGGTTCCTCAGAAAATGAAATACTAAATTACTCTCCCATTTCTGGGAATATACCCAAAGAAATTGAAAGCAGAGATTTGAATAGATATTTGTTGCTATTTTTGTTTCTTCTTAAGACAGGGCCTTGTTCTGTTGCCCAGGCTGGAGTGCAGTGGTGCGATCTTGGCTCACTGTAGCTTCAACCTCCTGGGCTCAAGTGATCCTCACACCTCAGCCTCCAAAATAGACAGGACTATAGGCATCTGCCACCACACCTGGCTGTTTTTTTTTTTTAAATAGAGATAGGGTCTCACTGTATTGCCCAGAGTGGTCTCAAACCCCTGGGTTCAAGTGATCCTCCCGCCTCAGCCTTACAAAGCGCTGGGTTTACAGGCATGAACAACCATGCCTGGTTTGAACAGACACCTGTACACAAATGTTCACAGCAGCATTATTCACAATAGCCAAAAGGTAGAAGCAACCCAAATGCCCATCAACAGATGAATGAATAAACAAAATGTAGTATTAAATAGAAAGCATATTCATACGATGGAATATTTTTTCTTTTGTTCTTTTTTTCTTTTCTTCATACAATGGAATATTATTCAGCCTTGAAAAGGAAGAAAATTCTGGCACAAGCTATATGGATGAACCTAGAAAACATTATGCTAAGCCAGTCACACACAAAAAACCAAAAAACAAATACCATATGATTTCACTTATATGAGGAACCTAGAGTAGTCAAATTCACAGAAACAGAAAGTAGAACAGTAGTTGCCAGAAGCTGGGGAAAGGGAGAAATGGATACAGAATTTCAGAATGAGAAGATGAAAAAGTTCTGAAGACAGATGGTAGTAATACTGAAAAGCTGCACAACAATGTGAATGTATTTAATACCACTGAACTGTACACTTAAAAATGGTTAAAATGGTAAATTTTGTGTTATGTATATTAGGAAAAAAACAGACCAAAGTCTGTCTCTGTTACTCAATCTTTCTTCCATATTATTTAATATAAACTCTTTTTAAATGCTGTAAAAACACATACCTTTCTGTAAAAGAGTGCTAAGGACCCAGTTCTCTTTGGCCTGCTTATTCCAGTTGAATGTACCTCTTGTGCTTTAGTCAGACTGGTCTGTTTTGGAGAAGCACCAATTAATGAATGAGCAGTAAGTGATACAGGACTCTTGACTTTGGACTCTTGATTTGTATTCATGGAAATAGGTAGTGTGATCTCTGCAGCATCATTTGCAACACCTGAATGTATAAGCATTATTAGAAATAATCTGCATATGTTCTAGGAAAGTTGTCAACTATACATATTTTGTCAATTATATATATACATATATGTGTGTGTAAGAAGGCTACAAAATAGTAATTCTAGGTTATGATTGATTTTTTTTTTTTTTTTTTTTTTTTGAGACAGAGTCTGGCTCTGTCACCCGGGCTGGAGTGCAGTGGCCAGATCTCAGCTCACTGCAAGCTCCGCCTCCCGGGTTCCCGCCATTCTCCTGCCTCAGCCTCCCGAGTAGCTGGGACTACAGGCGCCCGCCGCCTCGCCCGGCTAGTTTTTTGTATTTTTTTAGTAGAGACAGGGTTTCACCGTGTTCGCCAGGATGGTCTCGATCTCCTGACCTCGTGATCCGCCCGTCTCGGCCTCCCAAAGTGCTGGGATTACAGGCTTGAGCCACCGCGCCCGGCGATTTTTTTTTTTTTTTTGAGACAGGATCTCCCTTGGTCACTTAGGCTGGAGTGCAGTGGCGCCATCTCAGCTCACTGTGGCCTCGACCTTCTGGGCTCAAGTGATCCTCCCACCTCAAGCCCTGCAAATAGCTGGGACTACAGGTGCAAGCCACCAGGCCTGGCTAACTTTTTTTTCTTTTTGAGGTGGAGTCTTGCTTTGTCACCCAGGCTGGAGTGCAGTGGTGTGATCTCAGCTCATTGCAACCTCTGCCTCCCAGGTTCAATTCTCCTGCCTCAGCCTCCTGAGTAGCTGTAACTACAGGCGCATGCCACCACACCACAGCTAATTTTTAAAATATTTTCAGTAGAGACGGGTTTCACCATGTTAGCCAGAATGTCTCGATCTCCTACCTCGTGATCCACCCTCCTTGGCCTCCCAAAGTGCTGGGATTACAGTCGTGAGCCACCGTGCCCGGCCTATATTTTTTTAGAGATGGGAGTTTTGCCATATCACCCAGGTTAGTCTTGAACTCATGAGCTCAAGCCATCTGCCTGCCTCGGCCTCCCAAAATGCTAGGATTATAGGCATGAGCCGCTGCAGCTAGCCATTTTTTTTTTTTTTTTTGAGATGGAGTCTCACTCTGTCAGCCAGGTGGGAGTGCAGTGGCCTGATCTCTGCTCACTGAGACCTCTGCCTCCCAGGTTCAAGCAATTCTCCTGCCTCAGCCTCCTGAGTAGCTAGGACTATAGGCATGCACCACCACACCCGGCTAATATTTTTTCTGTATTTTTAGTAGAGACAGGGTTTCACCACGTTTGCCAGGCTGGTCTCAAACTCCTGACTTCAAGTGATCCACCTACCTCAGCCTCCCAAAGTGCTAGAATTACAGGCATGAGCCACTGTGCCCGGTATCCCCACCTTTTTTTTTTTTTTAAGACAACGTCTTGCTTTGTTGTCCTGGCTGGAGTACAGTTGCGTGATCACGGCTCACTGTAGCCTCAAATTCCCAGGCTCAAGTGATTCTCCTGCCTCAGCCTCCCAAGTAGCTGGGACCACAGGCACACATCACCACGCCAGCTAATTTAATTTTTTGTAGAGATAGGATATTGCTATGTTGCCCAGTCTGGGTCTCAAACTCTTGGGCTAAAGTGATCCTCTTGCCTCAGTCTCCCAAAGTGCTGGGATTACAGGTGAAAGCTACCATGCCCCATATAAATTCTTATTTTCTAGAAACAAGAATATTCAGTTTTGTTTTCATACTTTAAATTTATTGAAAAAAAAAGCAAATTTTGTTCTCATTTTGTATGTGCCTGTGATGCGTTTATAGTTTAAATTTATTGGGAAAAAAAAGCAATTTTTAAAACATTTTGAGCACTTGAGATGTTAGTCAAAAAACAGAATTTTTGCTCAGTACGTACATATTGGTAAGCTCAGATAAGAACATTTTAAAAGTAGCTCAGAAGTTCGAGACCTGGGCAACATGGTAAAACCCCATCTGTACCACAAATACAAAAAAATTAGCTGGGAGTGGTGGCACTTGCCTGTGGTCCCAGCTACTCAGGAGGCTGAGGTGGGACAATCACTTAAGCCTGGGAGCAGAGGTTGCAGTGAGATGAGATCATGCTGCTGTACTCCAACGTGGGTGACAGAGTGAGATCCTGTCTCAAAAAATAAAAACAGAAGAAAAGAAAAAGTAAAATCAGTCTAAACAAACAAAGAGGACAGTAAATTTATAAAATTTGAAAATAAAAAAAAAACTATAGATTCAAAACAAAAGACAAGGTGGAGCACAGAGGATTTATAGGGCAGTGAAACTACTCTGTATGCAGCTATAGTGACAGCCACATGTCATTATACATTCTCAAAATCAATAAATTATTCAATACCAAGAGTGAACCCTAATGTAAACTATGGGCTTTGGGTAATGTGTCAACAATGTAGGTTCATCAACTGTAACAAATGTAGCATTCTGGTGTGGAATACTGATAATGGGGGAGGCTCTACATGCCTCTGGTAGGAGAAGGGGGAATATGAGAAATGTCTGTACCTTCCTCTGAATTTTGCTGTGAATCTACAACTGCTCTAAAAAATCAAATCTATTAAAAAAAAAGTATAGATTCAAGAGAAAATAATGAGTTAGAAAAACCATGTGATCTAATCCACTAAGACATTTCTTAAATTTTTATCTCAGAAAAAATATAAAACAAATGCACTATAACGTTACCATGTGATGGAATTATAACTTTATGTCCTGCTGTTCCTGTTAATGGGGCTGTGGCCATTGTTAGAAGAGTTTGACCAGGTAAAATTGATATATTTTCAGCAGTAATGCTTGAAGAAGGAGCGATTTTCAATTTTGTTCCTTCTGTTATGATCTTGCCCATAAGCATTTCCTTTGGGGGGTCCTCTCCAAAGAGTCTTCTCTTAGCACTCCCTGCGGTAGGAGAACTGTAGCGTTCATGGACAGAAATTGGAGACAATGGTTGCATATCTAAAAAAAAATAATAAATTTAAAACAGAAATGTATTCCAAAATAACAAATTAGGTTTACTCATTCACTCAACAGATAGTGAGTTGAGATACTTATGCTGGGCACTAGCTAGATATGAATAACATGGCCTTTGCCCTCATGGAATATATAGTCTACTGGGAGAAAGAGGCATGAAATAAGTCACTACGGTAAAACGTGAAAATTACGATCACTCATCTTCCTGGTTTCTTGAACCTCTGCCTAAATTAAAGGAGCAAAACATTAAGGATAAAGTAGAGGTTGAGAGGTAGAATGATGTGAGCACTAAATTTTAGTAATAGTCCAATATCTCCCAATCATACCTAGTAAAGAGCACCTGAGAAGAAGGGAAGCAAAAGCAAAATCAGGAATTTGGGTCACAGTTTTGCCTCTTTGTGCATATTTGCACTCCCAGCAATTTAAGACAGTAGCTCTGGCTTTCTAATTTAGTAGATATGGAATCATCTTCAGTAAATCCATCAGAAGATATGAGTAAAGATGATATAAATCTGCTTACCTTGCCTTAATCTGAAGGTTGGCAGTAGTGTGTTGATCAAAAATAAAGTAAGGATTATGGATTTTGCCTTTCTTCCTGTGCTATCCTTTCACAGGATCTGCTTTCCATTCCCTCTCTACCAGCTGCACGGCTTTTTCTAGCCCCTTACAACCCTACATCTTTTCTAAATCTTTTTCCACAATTCTTCCCTCAACCAATAATTCCTTACAGGTAGGTCAATAATATGCTTTTAAAGCAAAAGTATTTATTTATTTATGAGAATGGAGTCTCGCTGTCACCCAGGCTGGACTGCAGTGGTGCAATCTCAGCCTACTGTGACCTCCACCTCCTGGGTTCAAGCAATTCTCCTGCCTCAGCCTCCCAAGTAGCTGGGACTACAGGCGTGTGCCACCATGCCTGGCTAATTTTTCTATTTTTAGTAGAGACAGGGTTTCGCCATGTTGGCCAGGCTGGTCTTGAACTCCTGACCTCAGGTGATCCACCTGCCTCAGTTGGGATTACAAGCTTGAGTCACCATGCCCAGCCTTCATTATTTATTTTTACATTCACTAATTAGATAGTCATGTAATCTACTTTCTTTTTCTTTTTTTTGAGATGGAGTCTTGCTCTGTTGCCCAGGCTGGAGTGCAGTGGTATGATCTCAGCTCACTGCAAGCTCCACCTCCTGGGTTCACACCATTCTCTTGCCTAAGCCTCCCGAGTAGCTGGGACTACAGGCGGCCACCACCACACCTAGCTAATTTTTTGTATTTTTAGTAGAGATGGGGTTTCACCGTGTTAGCCAGGATAGTCTTGATCTCCTGACCTTGTGATCTGCCCACCTTGGCCTCCCACAGTGCTGGGATTACAGGCATGAGCCACCGTGCCTGGCCCTGTAATCCATTTTCAAAACATGCTTAAAAGGTATTAAAATGACCCCTAGCGATGATTTAGAAGCTCTCTGTATTAGTGAGGTGATTGGGAAAATAGTAACAGTTTAATAAAAATCTTTCCATAATTCTTGGGCTTATGAAAGTAGCTTTTACTTCCCGTCTTCAGTAAACAAGTGCAAATTTCTATAGTAGTTTCCATTACTCCTTTACAAGAGTTCATGTGAATGCCTTATATCTAAGAAATCCACGTAAGCCCTTGAATCTGACTAGGTACATTCAAAGGTGACATTTCAAGGCAAGACTCGAGCTGAAGCCATAAAGTTAGCTGCAAATCCCTTGAAATGATCTTTACTATTCTTGGTAAGTTTTTAAAAAAGAAAATAATTCCCAATATTTTGAAAGTTTTAAATTATAGTATACTGAATATTTTTACTGTTTTTTCATTTATCTAAACATTAATAACTGACAGTAAGAAGAGCCTTTTTTTGTTTAACATTTTGACAAGATTTGTAAAGGCCAAAAAACAATTATAATTATTCCCAAAAATTAAAATTACTGAGTATTCACATCTTATGCAATCTTGTTTTTTTTTTTTTTGGAGACGGAGTCTCACTCTGTCGCCAGGCTGGAGTGCAGTGGCACAGTCTCGGCTCACTGCAACCTCCACTCCTGGGTTCCAGCAATTCTCTTGCCTCACTCTTGTCTTAGCCTCCCAAGTAGCTGGGACTACAGGGGCACACTGCCATGCTTGGCTAATTTTTTGTATTTTAGTAGGGACTGGTTTCCACTGTGTTGCCCGGGCTGGTCTTGAACTCCTGAGCTCAGGCAATCCGCCTGCCTCAGCCTCCCAAAGTGCTAGGATTACAGGTGTAAGCCACTGCGCCAGGCTTTTTTTTTTTTTTGAGATAGAGTCTTGCTCTATACCCAGGCTGGAGTACAGTGGTACCATCGCTGCTCACTGCAAACTCCATCCCCTGGGTTCAAGCAATTCTCCTGCCTTAGCCACCTGAGCAGTTAGGATTACAGGTGTGTACCACCATGACTGGCTAATTTTTGTATTTTTAGTAGAGACGGGGTTTCACCATGTTAGCCAGGCTGGTCTTGAACTCCTGACCTCAGATGATCCACCTGCCTCGGCCTCTCAAAGTGCTGGGATTACAGGCGTCAGCCACTATGCCTGACTTTATGCCCTTACACAATCTTTTTTTTTTTTAGGGATGGAGTCTCGCTTTGTCACCCAGGCTAGAGGGCAATGGTGTGATCTCAGCTCACTGCAACCTCTGTCTTCCAGGTTCAAGTGATTCTCTGCCTCAGCCTCCCGAATAGCTGGGATTACAGGCACCCGCCACCACGCCCAGCTAATTTTTGTAGTTTTAGTAGAGATGGGGTTTCTCCATCTTGGCCAGGCTGGTCTTGAACTCCTGACCTCATGATCCACCCGCCTCAGCCTCCCAAAGTGCTGGGATTACAGGCGTGAGCCACTGCGCCCGGCCTTTTTTTTTTCTTTTTGAGACAGTCTTGCTCCATCTCCCAGGTTGGGGTCCAATGGTGTGATCTTGGCTCACTGCAACCTCCTGGGTTCAAGTGATTCTCCTGCCTCAGCCTCCTGAGTAGCTGGGATTACAGGCGCTCGCCACCACAGCCAGCTAATTTTTGTGTTTTGAGTAGAGACGGGGTTTCATCATGTTGGCTAGGCTGGTCTTGAACTCCTGACCTCAGGTGATCTGCCCGCCTCGGCCTCACAAAGTGCTGGGATTACAGGTGTGAGCCACTGTGCCTGGCCTGCAGTCATTTTTATGATCCTGCATTGCATGTAAAGCAAGGACTGCAGACGGACAGACAGACAAACACACATACACAATCACACAGAGTCCAAAAATGGATGTACCATACTATGTAACCTGAATACTTGTTCATCTAAGATTTGTTAAGGGATACTATGTGGTCAGGAGATTTTAACTGATTTTTTAAAATCCAAGAACTATATAATCCACAAGATGCACACATCAGCTCGCTACGTCACAAAAGAAAATAAGGAAGAATGAACTAAAATATTTCTATTGGTGAGTTTCAAAATGAACTATTTTAAGAGTATAAATAACTAGTTTATTAGATGAACTTAAGCATTCCAAAGATAATACAAATTTTATTTTGCTTTAAATGTTTTTCTACAGAGACATACACAGGCAAAGGAAGAATATAAATTTGTGAAATTTGGAAAAGTAGGTATTTAGCTTAGTGATATGGTTTGGCTGCATCCCCACCCAGATCTCATCTTGATTGTCATTCCCATTATTCCGTGTCATGGGAGGGACCAGGTGGGAGGTCATTGAATCATGGGGGTGGGTCTTTCCCATGCTGTTCTCTGATAGTGAATAAGTCTCACGAGATCTGATGATTTTATCAAGGGGAGTTCCCCTGCACAAGCTCTCTTGCCTGCTGCCATGTAAGAGGTGCCTTTGCTCTTCCTTTGCCTTCCACCATGATTGTGAGGCCTCCCCAGTCATGTGGAACTGTGAGTAAATCAAACCTCTTTCCTTTATAAATTACCTAGCTTTGGGTATGTCTTTATTAGCAGCATGAGAAGAGACTAATACACTTATCTTTTTTTTTCCCTTTCTTCTTTTTCTTTTTTTTGGGACATGAGGGGGGTCTCACTATTTTGCCCAGGCTGGGTTCAAACACAATCCTCAATCCTCCTGCCTCAGCCTCCTGAGTAGCTAGGACTACAGAAAGATGCCATCATGCCTGACGTTAGCTTATTTAAACAGTTCTCCATTAGCATTCAGGAAAGATTACATACATTTATTAAATAAATTATATTTAAAATTATATTAACATAGTATACACTATAGTATATAATATATATATTATAGTATATAATGTAGTGTACAATGAGCTACACAGGGGTGCTGGCACAAGCATCAAGCTCCTTTTTGAATCCTGCTGAAAAAATTAGATTTCTTAATAATATACTCACAAGACTTAAAATTTTCTCTGAAAAAAAACCCAAATACCCTTTGTTACTTTTTCATTCCTTTACCAATGTTGAACCTACCTCTTCGAAGACTCCCACTGTCAGTTCGAACTTCCTTGACTCTTGGGTGCATTAGAGGAGACATTGGCATCATGGGAAGATGTCCCTGTACATTTCCTCCATTTCCTGTTTCAAAGTTATTTGGGAATATAACCTGTAGAAAACAAAAACCCTTGGGTTTACATATAAACTTGCTGATTAAAACTTATTAAAAATGTTTTCTTTTCTTTTCTTTTTTTGAGATAAAGTCTCACTCTGTTGCCCAGGTTGGAGTGCAGTGGCACGATTTCGGCTCACTGCAACCTCCACCTCTCGGGTTCAAGTAATTCTCCTGCCTCAGCCTCCTGAGTAGCTAGGACTACAGGTGTATGCCATCACACCCAGCTAATTTTTGTATTTTTAGTAGAGATGAGGTTTCACCATGTTGGCCAGGCTGATCTCGAACTCCTGACTTCAGATGATCCACCCACCTCAGCCTCCCAAAGTACTGGGATTACAGGCGCGAGTCACTGTGCCTGGCCGAAAAAGTGTTTTCTTAACTTTTATTTTTTACTATTTTATTTCTCTTTCTCACTTCTTCACAAAATACAACTTGGATAAAGTGCTCAATTCTTAATGTTAACAAACTTATGGAAAGAGTTCATTTCATTTAACCTTATAATTTATATAGGTAAGTTACCAACCACAAGAACTAAACCTATGAGGTAGGCAGTATCATTCTCCATTTAGGGATGAGAAAATTGAGGATCTGAATGTGAAATTTGCCCAAAGTCATACAACTAGTAAGTTATAAGAGCAACAGCTTCAATACTAATCCTTCTTCGAGTTCACAGCTTTTTTGAACTTGAAGGAGTTTGAAGTTCTTCAATGGAAATAAACTGATGAACACTGAAGAGTGGCCCAGTAAGTTACTGTCTGCTGCAAAAGACCAAAGAAGTATGGAAGAGAGATTTCAAGCAACCATCTTCTTTTCAATTCCTCCTGGCCTTGGACAGTTCTAGTAGTTTGGGATTAGGGAAAAATTTAAGAAGACTAATGAAGTACATAAGGAGACAAAACAAAGAAGAATCAAAAGACAGGAGTTACAAAAGAATAACAGAAGTAGAGAAAAAAAACAACACCTCGATTTCTCACATGATACTACTATTAAAAATGTAATTTGTGTACAACTCTGGGCACACATTTTTAATTTTTATTTATTTATTTATTTTTGAGACAGAGTCTTGCTCTGTTGTCCAGGCTGGAGTGCAACAGCACCATCTCAGCTCACTGCAACCTCCGCCTCCCGGGTTCAAGCAATTCTCCTGCCTCAGCCTCCCAAGTAGCTGGGATTATAGGTGTGTGCCACCATGCCCGGCTAATTTTTTTGTATTTTTAGTAGAGACAGGGTTTCACCATGTTGGCCAGCCTGGTCTCGAACTCCTGACCTCAGGCAATCCACCCGCCTTGGCCTCCCAAAGTGCTGGGATTACAGTCATGAGCCACTGTGGCCGGCCTCTGTTTTTTATTTTTTAATTCTAAATGCCACTAATGAAAAGTGTTCAATCTTTATACAGACATTTGAAAAATTTTAAATAAGTTTAACGGTTTCCTAGACATGATACCAAAAAGCACAAGCAGAAGAAAAAAATATCTGAATTGGACACCATCAAAATTAAAAATATTTGCATTTCAAAGACACCATCAAGAAAGTGAAGACAGGCCAGGCGCAGTGCCTCATACCTGTAATCCCAGCACTTTGGAAGACCATCCTAGCTAACACGGTGAAACCCCTTCTCTACTAAAAATACAAAGAAATTAGCTGGGCGTGGTGGTGGGTGCCTATAGTCCCAGTTACTCGGGAGGCTGAGGCAGAGAATTGCTTGAACCGGGAGGCAGACGTTGCAGTGAGCCGAGATTGCGTCACTGCACTCCAGCCTGGGTGACAGAGCAAGACTCCGTCTTAAAAAAAGAAAAACAGAAAGAAAAAAAAAATTAGCCGGGTTTGGGTGTGGTGGTATGTGCCTGTGTTCTCAGCTACTTGAGAGGCAGAAGGGCCGTTTGGGCCGAGGAAGTTGAGGGTGCAGTCAGTGTGCCACGTTTGCAACACTGCACACCAGCCCGGGCAACAGAGGGAAACCCCACCTTAAAAAAAAAGAGGAAATGAAATACTGATACATTCTACAACATGGATGAACCTTAAAAACATTATGCTAAGCGACAGACACCCAGTCAAAAGGAACTACATTTTTATGATTCCATTTATATGAAATGTCTAGAATAGGCAAATTTACGGAGACAGAAAGTAGATTAGCAGTCACTTAGAGCTAGGGAGAAGATACAGGGGTAGGGAAGTGATAGCTAAAGGATGTACGTTTCTTTTTGAAGTGATGCATATATTCTAAAATTGTGGTTATGGCTGCACATATCTATCTATATACTAAAACCACTGAATTGTACACTCAAAATGGGTGATCTGTATGGCATAGGAATTATCTCTCAATAAAGCTATTTTATTTTTTATTTTTTATTTTTTTTAATGATAGGATTATCAGCCTTGCCCAGACTCACTTCTTCACAGGTAGGAACTTTGTTTGCAGAAACCTGGAGAGCCTCCCATAGTGCAGAATCATGACTCCATGCTAAACTCTCCAAAATCTGTTCTTCAATGCTGTTCAGGTGTTTCACCATGTCCCTCGAGAGCCCCTCTTCTGAGCGGATCACCACCTCAATAACCTGCAGAGGAGAAAGGTGAGAAGGCAATGTGGTTTCAAGCAGTTAGTTCTAGTCTGGACTTGCATGTAGGACTAGCTGTGGCTTTCTTCTTCTTTTTGAGACAGAGTTTCCCTCTATTGCCCAGGCTGGAGAGCAGTGGTGCGATCTTGGCTCACTGCAACCTCTGCCTCACGGGTTCAAATGATTCTCCTGCCTCAGACTCCCGAGTAGCTGGGATTACAGGCACCTGCCACCACACCTGGCAAATTTTTGTAGTTTTTAGTAGAGCTGAGGTTTCACCATGTTGGCCAGGCTGGTCTAGAACTCCTGACCTCAGGTGATCTGCCCGCCTAGGCCTCCCAAAGTGTTGGGATTACAGGTGTGAGTCACTGCACCCGGCCACTGTGGCCTTATTCTGTGGCACAGAACCAAAATCATCTTTGAACCATAATTCTGTGGCTTACTAACATCTTCTAATTTATAAAGGAGCTTTTAAGTTCTTTAAAATATGTTCACATACATTTCTGTTTTTCACGTTTTATTTTATAAATGACAACCTGAGGCAATGATAGGTGATAACTGGTCAACAGCCCAACAGTGGGAGAAGTCAGGTGTTAGGTTCCAAGTCTAGTTCTATTTTAAACGTATTGTTCCTTTCCAGACTATTTTTTCCACTAACTCAAAATAACAGAATGAATGAACTATTTAAAGTGACTTTGCTTATATATACTATAATTCTATTTTAATAAGGGAAGTATCCAGAATAAAGTTTATATACATAAAATATTAATAATAGGAGTAATAATTAGATTATGATATGACTTTAATATTCACATTTATTTATTTATTTATTTTGAGACGGAGTCTTGCTCTGTTGCTCAGGCTGGAATGCAATGGCGCCATCACGGCTCACTGCAATCTCTGCCTCCCAGGTTCAAGCCATTCTCCTGCCTTAGCCTCCCAGGTAGCTGGGACTACAGGCATGTGCCACGATGCCCGGCTAATTTTTTGTATTTTTAGTAGAGATGGGGTTTTGCCATATTAGCCAGGATGGTCTCAATCTCCTGATCTCATGATCTGCCTGCCTCGGCCTCCCAAAGTGCTGGGATTATAGGCGTGAGCCATTGCGCCCGGCCCACATTTATGTTTATGATTTTCTTCAAGCAGCACACATCATTTATGTCATTTAAAAAAACAAAGGAGGGCGACACAGTGACTCATGCCTGTAATCCCAACACTTTGGGAGGCCACAGTGAGAGGATTGCTTAAGCCCAGGAGTTCGAGACCAGCCTGGGCAACATAGTGAAACCGAGTCTCTACAAAAAAAAAGGCATTTAGCTTCTTGAATAAATTAAGGATGTTACAAATAAAAACAAATTAGTATGAGGTTGTTGACAAAACTAAACTTTTTCCTAATGGCAAAAGTTGAATATATACATTAACATTAAAGTAAGTGTATAGTAGAATCACTTCTCCCTAAGAAACCTAAAAATACTTTAATCACACTCAATAATTCACAGAGATAAGCTTTCCAATGACCTGCATTTTCTACAACTTTAATTCAGGCATACTTTAGGTATAAAAATTTAACTCTTCAAACCAATTTTTCTATCACCAGTAGAAAAGTAGCCTAGATGACTAAATATTAACTAAATCATGCCAAGAAGCATAACAGTAGCATTAGTCTTAAATTTCGATACTATGTAACATTAAACGTTATTGACTGTGATGACTAAATGTTATTGAGGGTGATGATGTAGTTCAATAGCTATGACCTCTGTTTTATTTTGAAAAGATAATAAAAATAGTTGTAGTAAGAAAAATACTTAAGATTCATTCACACTGAATTAGCTCAAACTTGGGGAAGAAGCATAATCTATTATTACAGCTTTATTAGTTAGACTATCACCAAAATCAATTTTAGGTCTTTTTTCCTCTTGGTAGAAAGTGTTTTTTGTTCTTCACCACGCATTTGTTTAACAGGATTATAATTTTCATTCATAAATAGGGAAAATATGAAGTTAAGTACCAGTTCCAGGTCATATTTTCAAGTCTGTGATAACAAAGGAACTGAAGCTATAAGATTGACTTAATTTACTGATACTCTCACCTTCTCTCTCTCCTTTTTTTTGTTTGAAACAAGGTCTTGCTTAGGTGCCCAGGCTGGAGTGGTGTGGTGGCACAATCATAGCTCACTGTAACCTCAAACTCCTGGACTCAAGCCATCCTCCAGCCTCAGTTTTCCTAAGTGCTGGGATTATAGATATGAGCCACTGTATGCTCAACTGTCTCTTGTGTTCCTGGTTTCACCCAAAAGGAATATATATTAACATTTTTTTTTCTTGAGACAGAATTTTGCTCTTGTCGTCTAGGCTGGAGTGCAAACCTCCACCTCCCAGGCTCAAGCAATTCTCCTGCCTCAGCCTCCTGAGCAGCTGAGATTACAGGTGCTCGCCACTATGCCCGGCTACTTTTTTTTGGTATTTTTAGTAGAGATGGAGTTTCACCATGTTGGCCAGGCTGGTCTCGAACTCCTGACCCCAGGTGATCCTCCCACCTTGGCCTTCCAAAGTGCTGGGATTACAGGCATGAGCCACCGTACTCAGCCAGGAATATATATTTTCAGAACACATCTGGAAACATTTTCCAGATATCGCAACAGTGTTTTTCTTCAGCACTAAGATAAATACAATGTTTCTGTGAGAAACACTGTTTTCATCTCATAATAGAACTTTGTTTTCATCTTACCTTATAAAAGTAAAATGGTTGCAAGTTGAGAACTTCAATAATCCAAGGAAAAGTACGAGGTGAGCTATAGGCAAAGAGCACAATTTCCAAACAACAAGCCATCAAGGAATGATGAAATATATCTTGCTCTAAAAGAACCTGGGGGAAGAGAAAGACCACAGTTTAATATTCTTCAGCAATTTCAGTCTTTGCCATTGTACAAAGAAAACTATGGAAACAAGAAACAATAACGTGCAAATTATATTATACTAGATTACTGGAGATAAAAATTTGAGTTCTCAAACTGGTAGTTTTCCTGTAATACCTAATCTTGCTCAGTGGTAGGTAATAAATTTAAATAAGGTGTACATAACAATCTGCTTTGAAATCTGAACAAATAATATGTCAGTATTCCCATCAACAGAAAAGCATGAGAATTGGTTGTTTTTTTTCTTAATGACAGTTAATTGTTTTGTCAACATAAGGATTTATTTATCAAAACAGAAATGAAAGGTAATATGCCACAGTTTAGACAAAAATGTTTAGAAAAAGAAATATTTCACTGAGAAAATAAAAGTCCTACTTTACCATTACATTTAAGTTTTCAGTTTTAAAAACTGTGTTTGTTGCCTTCTTTCTTTCAAATATCACCCCAGATTGGCTGAGCGTGGTGGCTCTCCCCTGTAATCTCAGCACTTTGGGAGGCCGAGGCAGGTGGATTACTTGAGGTCAGGAGTTCAAGACCAGCTTGGCCATCATGGTGAAACCCCGTCTCTACTAAAAATACAAAAATTAGCTGGGTGTGGTGGCGCATGCCTGTAATCCCAGTTACTCTGGAGGCTGAGGCAGTGGAATCACTTAAACCTGGGAGGCAGAGGTTGCAGTGAGTCGAGATCACGCCACCACACTCCAGACTGGGTAACAGAGCGAGACTCAGTCTCAGAAAAAAACAAAAACCAAAAAAACCAAATATCACCCCAAATCAAGAGAGGATAAAAAACAGAAACTCCAGCATCAGTTAAACTAGGAGTCATCTGTAACTGTAAACCACAATATATGAAGGATGACAAATTACTCAGCAGAAGGGATGATGGTCAAGCCTAAGGACCTGCAGTGAGACATTTAAAACAAATGAATCTGCTCTAAAAGACATAGCAACTGAGGACACAGGCAGAATGGGAAGTAGGGGTGAAGCACTGGGTGGGTGATCTGAAAGTCTTAGGATCCTCAGGTCCCCACACAACTCCCACTCTATGGGATCAGATGACAGACCTCTATTCTGTCTCCACAGGAATCTACAGGATTATTCTCCAGAGAAATTGAACTGAAGACTCAGAGGTAGAGAACATCAGGCACAGAAAAGACTAAGGTTTTAGTCTTTAGAGACTCTGCAGACTGAACCATAAGACCAAATTTCCCTTCCTTCTTCTGATCCACAACACCAGCAGCCAGGCAAGATGTTAACAGATATGTCTCTGGCGAAACTGAGACATTCCAGAAAAGTTTTTTTTTTTTTTTTGAGACGGAGTCTCGCTCTGTCACCCAGGCTGGAGTGCAGTGGCCGGATCTCAGCTCACTGCAAGCTCCGCCTCCCGGGTTCACGCCATTCTCCTGCCTCAGCCTCCCGAGTAGCTGGGACTACAGGCGCCTGCGACCTCGCCCGGCTAAGTTTTTGTATTTTTAGTAGAGACGAGGTTTCACTGTGTTAGCCAGGATGGTCTCGATCTCCTGACCTCGTGATCCGCCCGTCTCGGCCTCCCAAAGTGCTGGGATTACAGGCTTGAGCCACCGCGCCCGGCCCAGAAAAGTTTTATGGGCACCAGCAGATGAGATTCTCTAACACTCTGTGATCATCTGAGGTCAATGGACTTTTTATTTCCACTCTTGAAATAAAAGAGCTTTGAAACAAACTTTTACTGCCTCACTCACACAGCTTTGAACACAAGTTTTTGTGTCTCATTCAAATTTAAGTGGACAACCAAGAATTATCCGACATTTGAGGAAAACCTCTTAACTGAAAAACATAGGTCAAAACAAACAGAAAAGCGAGGTGCAGCAGCATGTACCTGTAGTCCCAGCTACTTGGGAAGCTGAGGCAGGGGGATCACTTGAACCCAGCAGTTGACACTAGCCTGAGCAACATAGCGAGACACCATCGTACTAAAAAAAAAAAAGAAAAAAAAAAGCCAGGTTCGGTGGCTCACGCCTGTAACCCCAGCACTTTGAAAGGCCGAGGTGGGTGGATTAGCTGAGGTCAGGAGTTCGAGACCAGCTTGGCCAACATGGTAAAACCCCATCTCTACCAAAAAATACAAAAATTTGCTGGGCGTGGTAGCATATGCCTATAATCCCAGCTACTCAAGAGGCTGAGGCAGGAGAATCGTTTGAATCCGTTGAGGTGAAGCTTACAGTGAGCCGAGATCACGCTACTGCACTCCAGCCAGGGCGACAGAGCGAGACTCTGTCCCCCTCCCCTGCCAAAAAAATTAAAGATCCGCTATCTGCAAATGCAGATTTTCGTGAAAACCCTTACAGGGAAGACCATCACCCTTGAGGTTGAACCCTTGAACACAACAGAAAATGTAAAGGCCAATATCCAGGATAAGGAAGGAATTCCTCCTGATCAGCAAAGACTGATCTTTGCTGGCAAGCAATTGGAAGATGTCTGACTACAACATTCAAAAGGAGTCTACTCTTCATCTTGTGTTGAGACTTCGTGGTGGTGCTAAGAAAAGGAAGAAGTCTTACACCACTCCCAAGAAGAATAAGCACAAGAGAAAGAAAGAAGGTTAAGCTGGCTATCCTGAAATATTATAAGGTAGATGAGAATGGCAAAATTAGTTGCTTTCGTCGAGAGTGCCCTTCTGATGAATGTGGTGCTGGAGTGTTTATGGCAAGTCACTTTGACAGACATTATTGTGGCAAATGTCTGACTTACTGCTTCAACAAACCAGATGTCAAGTAACTGTGTATGAGTTAATAAAAAACATAAACTACATTTTAAAAAAATTAAAAATATTTTTTAAAAAGAGAGAAAAAAGGCTGGACACAGTGGCTCATACCTGTAATCCCAGCGCTTTGGGAGGCTGAGGTGGGTGGATCACCTGAGGTCAGGAGTTGGAGACCAGCCTGACCAACATAGAGAAACCCTATCTCTACTAAAAATACAAAAGTAGCCAGGTGTGGTGGCGCATCCCTATAATCCCAGCTGCTCGGGAGACTGAGGCAAGAGAATCGCTGGAATCTGGGAGGCGGAGGTTGTGGTAAGCCAAGATCTTACCATTGCACTCCAGCCTGGGCAACAAGAGTGAAACTCTGTCTCAAAAAAAAGAAAGAAAAAAAAAAAAAAAGAAAAAAGAAAGAGAGAAAAATGGAGAAAAATTCAGGAGAAACAGAGGTGAAGCAGTTAAGAAAACTTCAAATAAATCTAAATTAGTAACTTTAGAGAATATGAAAGAGAAATGAAAATGTAGTTGAAATTAAAAGTTCATTGGGACGAGATGAAAAGTTAAGTAAATATCTTTAAAAGTAGAATAAAAGAGATAAAGAAATGGAAAATAAGAGAAGAAATTAAGAAGGTCAATTCAGAAGGTCCATCATCTGAAAAATAAAAGTTCTAGAAAGATAAATCAGTGGGCAATATATCATCTAAGAAATAACACAATAAAATGACCAAAACTGCAGGGCATAAATTTCCAGACTAAATGGGCAACTCTGTGGGAATAACAAATACATGAATGAAAAAAACACAGTCAGATACATTTTTACAAATTTAAGAATATCAGTGATAAA
This sequence comes from Papio anubis, assembly GCF_008728515.1. Classification (NCBI taxonomy): domain Eukaryota; kingdom Metazoa; phylum Chordata; class Mammalia; order Primates; family Cercopithecidae; genus Papio; species Papio anubis. Next base: position 64,239,098 of record NC_044991.1, read on the forward strand.
AGATAAAGATTCCAGAAAAAAAAACAGGTCACATACTACTAAGTGAGAATGCGAATGTCACTGGACTTCTCATTAGTAACAGTGGAATTTATAATAGAAAATAATGCAACAGTGCCTTCAAACTCATAAAGGAAAATGATTGTCAGTCTAAAATTATTTTCTTTTTTTAAGTTAATTTTTTGTTTTTAGGGATGGGGTCTTGTTATGTTGCCTAGGTTGGAGTACAGTAGCTATTCACAGTACAATCATCCTACACAGTGTACATACAGTACATACTACAACCTCAAACTCCTGGGCTCAAGCAATCCTCCTGTCTCAGCCTCCCACCAATCTTTTTTTCTTTTTTTGTCTGAGATGGAGTGTTGCTCTTGTTGCCCAGGCTGGAGTGCAATGGCGTGATCTCGGCTCACTGCAACCTCTGTCTCCTGGGTTAAAACGATACTGCCTCAGCCTCTCCCAAGTAGCTGGGATTACAGGCATGTGCCACCACGCCTGGTTAATTTTGTATTTTTTAGTAGAGACAGGGTTTCACCATGTTGGTCAGGCTGGTCTAGAACTCCTGACCTTAGGTGATCCACCTGCCTTGGCCTCCCAAAGTGTTGGGATTACAGGGGTGAGCCACAGCACCCGGCCTCTCCCACCAATCTTGAATTCTGTACATAGACAACTATCAATCAATTATGAGTCTAAAATAAAGGTACTTATGCAAAATCTTTAAAAGGGACTTTAAGTGAGGTAAGGTTTCTATACTTTACTTAAATTAGTTAAATGGCTATACAAAACATCTATAAAAAAAAAACCTTTACAAGGCTCTAAAAAATGTTCAAGTTACCACAGGAAGGGAGGAAAAAGAAAACAAAATTTAAAAAAAGAGTGAGAACAAAGAGAAAACAAAAATAAAATGGCAGACTTAAGCACTAACATAACAATTACTAAATGTAAGTCATCTAAATTTACTAATTAAATGACAGAGATTAGCAAAGATTAGGAAAAAAAAAAATGACCCAACTATATACTGACTATAAGAAATTCACTTCAAAGATCACTTGAAAAAGGATGAAAAAAAATATGCCACGCAAACATTAATGAAAAGAAGGCAGGAGTGGTTGTGCATAAACATCAGGTAGATTTCAGAGCAAAGAAAATTACCATGGACAGAGAGGAACATTTTATTTATTTATTTAATTTTTAATTTTTTTTTTGAGATGGAGTCTCACTCTGTTGCCCAGGCTGGAGTGCAGTGGCACAATCTTGGCTCACCACAACCTCCGCCTCCCAGGTTCAAGCGATTCTCCTGTCTCAGCCTCCCGAGTAGCTGGGATTACAGGTGCATGCCACTATGCCTGGCTAATTTTTGTATTTTTAGTAGAGACGGGGTTTCACTATGTTGGCCAGGCTGGTCTCAAACTGCTGACCTTGTGATCCACCCAGCTTGGCCTCCCAAAGTGCTGGGATTACAGGCGCGAGTCACCGTGTCCAGCCTTATTTATTTATTTTGAGATGCAGTCTTGCTCTGTCTTCCAGGCGGGAGTGCAGTGGTGTGATCTTGGCTCACTGCAACCTCTGCCTCCCGGGCTCAAGCAATTCTCCTGCTTCAGCCTCCCAAGTAGCTGGGATTGCAGGCACCTGCCACCATGCCCGGCTAATTTTGTATTTTTATTTATTTGTTTTTTTGAGATGGAGTCTCACTCTGTTGCACAGGGTGGAGTGCAGTGGTGCGATCTTGGCTCACTGCAGCCTCCACCTCCTGGGTTCAAGCTATTCTCCTGTCTCAAACTCCTGAGTAGCTGGGACTATGGGCACTCACCACCACCCCTGGCTAATTTTTGTATTTTTAGTTGAGATGGGGTTTTGCCATGTTGGTCAGGCTGGTCTCGAACTCCTGACCTCAGGTGATCCACCTGCCTCGGTCTCCTAAAGTGCTGGGATTAGAGATGTAAGCCACCATGCTCAGCCTTTTATATTTTTAGTAGAGACCGTGTTTCGCCATGTTGGCCAGGCTGGTCTCGAACTACTGACCTCAGGTGATCCACCTGCCTCAGTCTCCCAAAGTGCTGGGATTACAGGCGTGAGCCACTGCGCCTGGCCAGGGAGTAACATTTTATAATGATTACAGAGTCAATTCATTAAGAAGGCAGACAGCAATCCTAAATGTGTAAGCATCAAACAGCAGAGCTTCAAAATATGTGGAGAAAAGCTGACAGACTTGAAAGAAATAGACAAATCTACAATCATACATGAATACTTCAACATCCTCTATCAACAACTGATATAACAACTAGACTGGAAATCATGAAGAATATAAAATAACAACATCAACCAACAAGATAAAATTGACATTTACAGAATACTCCATCCGAACATAGCAGAATACAGCAGATCCTTGAATAACAACATTTCGCTCAACATCATTTTGTCATAACAATGAAAAATAACGGATTCCCAGCTGGGGCCACTGTATGAAATTTGTACATTCTCCTATGTCTGCATGAGCTCTCTCTGGGTACTCTGGTTTCTTCTTACATTTCAAAGATATGTACATTAGCTTAACTGACGTATCTAAATTGTGACAGTGTAAGTGTGGGGGTGTGTGTGTCCTATGATGAAATGGTGTCCTGACTAGGGTTGGGTCCCGCCTTTCATCTTGAGCTGCTGAGGTAGGCTCCAGCCACTCATGACCCTGAACAGGAATAACTGGGTAAGTAATAATCTTCCTTATTTTTATTACTCTTTCTCTTATTTATTTCAACGTTTAACATTGTAAGTGTTTTGTCTTTATTTAGAAGTTTGGTGACGTTTTTGTGACTAGACATATGCCAAAGGAACTTAAACTCTTGCTTATATCAGTTAGCCTACGGTAAAATTGGTTTCATTGTGTGTTGTTTTTGCTTGAAGTCACTGTTTCCAAGAACCTACTGACAAGGTTAAATGTGAGGATTTACATTCTTTTCAAGTGGCCACAGAACATTCACCATGATAAACCATATCCTGGGCTACAAAATAACTAAAACAAATTGAAAAGAATTGAATTCATACAGAGTATGTAGAAGTGGGAAACAGTAATGGCTGAGAGGAGTAAGTGTAACTAACTATAAACGGGTAGCAGGAAGGAGATCTTTAACAGTTCAGTATCTTTATTTTGGTGATGGTTACATAATCTATGCATATGATACAATTTTATACACACACACACACACACACATACACACTGTTTTAATGTCAATTCCCCAGTTCTGATACTGCAGTATATAAAACTGTAACCATTGGGGAAACTGGATATAGGATGTGTGGGACTTCTCTGTACTACTTTTGCAACTTTCTGTGAATCTGGAATTATTTCAAAATAAAAAGTTGGCCGGGTGCAGTGGCTCACACCTGTAATCCCAGCACTTTGGGAGGCTGAGGCAGGTGGATCACGAGGTCAGGAGTTCAAGACCAGCCTGGCCAAGATGGTGAAACCCTGTCTCTACTAAAAATACAAAAAAATTAGCTGAGTGTGGTGGCGAGTGCCTGTAATCTTGCCTGGAATCTTGGGATTCCAACTAGTCGGAAGGCTGTGGCAGAGAATTGCTTGAACTCAGGAGGCGGAGGTTACAGTGAGCTGAGATTGTGCTACTGCACTCCAGCCTGGGCGACAGAGCGAGACTACATATCAAAATAAATAAATAAATAAATAAATAAAAATTAAAAAATTAAAAAAAATAAAGTTAAAAAATTTACTTCTTTCAGCTAGGTGAGGTGGCTGTAATCCTAGCATTTTGGGAGGCTGAGGCGGGCAGATCACTTGAGGTCAGGAGTTCAAGACCAGCCTGGCCAACATGGTAAAACCCTGTCTTTACTAAAAATACAAAAATTAGCCAGGCATGGTGGTGGGCACCTGTAACCCCAGCTACTCGGGAGGCTGAGGCATGAGAATCGCTTGAACCCAGGAGATGGAGGTTGCAGTGAGCCAAGATCGTGCCACTGCACTCCAGCCTAGGCGACAGAGCAAGACTCAGTCTAAAAAAAAATATATATATATATATTTACTTATTTCTCAGAAAGCCATGGGATTGTATGCACCATCAAGATTGTTAGTGTAAACTATGAAAGAGAAAGACACAGAATCCAGGAAAAAGAGAAACCAACACAGAAAATATATGAAAAAAATTTCCAGGTAAACACAAAGAGAAATTCTATTACAATAGTTACGCAGCATCCTTAAGACATCAACCTGTTCCTATTGGGATAGAAAGTTAGAAGACTCCAAGAGTGACTGCAGAGGGAAATAATGAAGGAAGAGGAAACAAAGATCATATGATAGGTTTGAATTTGTAGAAAAATTCTTTTATACAGCTTATTGGAGAGAGTGGTCTGACTTGGTCAAATAGTTAAAGAACCAAAACAAACCGCTCCCCCTCCCCCCACCATTTTATAATCCAAAATCTTTGGAAGGTATGGACAAATGTCTTAACTAACAGTTGCTTTAACAGATGGAGGGATCACTAGCTGGGAATGAAGGACAAAAACAAAAAACAAACAAAAAAAAACTTAAAACACACTGATGTGTACCAAAGATGAACTTTATGTTATTTCACATTTCTGCCTAGATGTGATTAGCCTTGCATGTGCTAAAGTCAACTAAATGTCATCCTGGCCAAGTGTGTCCTAGATTGGTGACCCCCACAATGCCTTACAGAGCCTCTCAAAACACTGCTTCCAGGCTGCGACTTTTGGACCTTGCCAGTAGCACAGAGAGTGGATTTACTTACTGACATGTCCATTCCATGAAGTCTTCGTGTTTCCTGAACCATTACGGTCTCTAGTATTTTATAATACAAAATTTCTGCCAGCTTTAGTCTGTTTACAGCAAAGTCTATTGGGGAAATACAGAGAAAACATGTGTTAATGAATTTTAGTTGTTAAGGACTGAAAAGCAAAAATTATACATAAACTTAAATCTGATACATTAAGAATAGCAGGGTAGCCCGGGAGTGGTGGCTCACACCTGTAATCCTAGCACTCTGGGAGGCCTAGAAGAGCAGATCACCTGAGGTCCGGAGTCTGAGACCAGCCTGACCAACACGGTGAAACTCCGTCTCTACTAAAAATACAAAATTAGCCGGTGTTGTGGTGGGTGCCTGTAATAGCAGCTACTTGGTAGGCTGAGGCAGGAGAATTGCTTGAACCTGGGAGGAGGAGGTTGCAGTGAGTCAAGATCGTGTCACTGTACTCCAGCCTGGGCAACTCGGTCTCAAAAAAAAAAAAAAGAAAGAAGAATAACGGGAGAGGAAAAAACTTGAATTTCTAATTTTGGGGGGATTACTTATTTTCAATGCTATGCCAACTTTAGTTTTCTTTTCTTACCTATGTGAGATCCTGGCTGTTCATCTGTTGATTGAGTATAGTGTTGGCAGAAAGTCTCTCCCATTCCTTTTAGTATTTTCATAATGTTTTCCATAGGATTACGCACACAAGATCTGCAAAATACAAGAGGACCCTAATTATAAAAACAAACAAACAAACAAAAAAACAATTCTACACCACAGTATTAACATGCCTTCTTTTTTTTTTGTTTTTTTGAGACGGGGTCTCACTCTGTTGCCCAGGCTGGAGTGCAATGACGCGATCTCAGCTCACTGTAACCTCTGCCTCCCAGGTTTAAGCGATTCTCCCGTCTCAACCTCCCAAGTAGCTGGGATTACAGGCACGCGCCACCACACCTGGCTAATTTTTGTAGTTTTAGTAGAGATGGGTTTCACCATGTTGCCCAAGCTGGTCTAGATCTCCTGACCTTGTGATCCACCCACCTCAGCCTCCCAAAATGCTGGGGTAATAGGTGTGAGCCACCATGCCCGGCCAACATGCCTTCTTTCAAGAATTGGTTTTTAGCAGCCAAAGTTGTATTCTCAGTTGGAAATCTACATATGTAAACAAAGCTTTATATGATAACATATTTTAACATGTAAATTACATAATAAAAATACAGATTGTATACACATGTAATATAACTTTGCTGCTGTAAGTCTGACCATACTATGTACCCTATATGAGTGGAATCATGCAGTATTTTGTCTTTTTGTGATTGACTAACTTCACTTAACATAATGTACTAAAGGTTCATCCATGTTGTAGCAAATGGCAGGATTTCCTTCTTTTATAAGGCTGAATAATATTCCATCTCATATCTATATCTATATGTGTATCTATATATATACACACACACACAAATACACACACAGTATTTTCTTTCTCTATCAATGGACACTTAAGGTGTTTCCACATCTTGGTTATTGGGAATAATGCTGCAGTGAACATGACGTGCAAATATCCCTTTGAGATGCTGTTTTTAATTCTTTTGGATGTATACCCAGAAGTGGTATTGCTGAGTCATATGGTACTTCTATTTTTAATTTTTTGAGGAACCTCCATACTGTTTTCCATAGTGGCTGCACCACTTTACAATTCTACTAACAGTGTGTAAGGGTTCCTATTTCTCCACATCCTTACCAACACCTGCTATTTTGGGTTTTTTGGGGTGATGAGTGGGAAGTGGCTATGCTGATATGTGAGGTATTATCTCATTGTGATTTTGATTTGCAACTCCCTGATAAGTGATATCAGATATTTTTTTCATATGCTTTTGGCCAGTTGCATATATTCTTTGGAGAAATATCTACTCAATCCTTTATACATTTTTAAATTGAGTTATTTGTTGTTCTTGAGTTTTAGGAGTTCTTTACATATTCTGAGTATGAACCCCTCATCTAATATACGGTTTACAATTACTTTTCCCATTCTATAGGCTGTTTTTTTACTCTGTTGATTGTTTTCTTTGCTATGTTAAAGCTTTCAGGTTTGAGGCTGGGCATGGTGGCTCATACCTATATTCCCAGCACTTCGGGAGGCCAAGGTGGGCAGATCACTTGAGGCCAGGAGTTGGAGACCAGCCTGGCCAACATGGTGAAACCCTGTCTCTACTAAAAATACAAAAATTGGCCAGGCCTGGTGGCTAACGCCTGTTGTAATCCCAGCACTTTTGGAGGCCAAGGTGGTGGATTACTTGAGGTCAGCAGTTCAAGACCAGCCTGACCAACATGGTAAAACCCCATCTCTACTAAATACAAAAAATTAGCCGGGCATGGTGGTGCATGCCTGTCATCCAGCTACTTGGGAGGCTGAGACAGAAGAATCAATTGAACCTGGGAGGTGGAGGTTGCAGTGAGCTGAGATCGAGCCATTGCACTCCAGCCTGGGCAATAAGAGCGAAACTCTCTCAAAACAAACAAACAAAAAAAAAATGTTGGGCGTGGTGGCTTATGCCTATAATCCCAGCACTTCAGGAGGCCAAGGCAGGAGGATCATGAGGTCAGGAGATTGAGAACATCCTGGTCAAGACGGTGAAACCCCATCTCTACTAAAAATACAAAAATTAGCTGGGCATAGTGGCAGGTGCCTGTAGTCCCAGCTAGAGGCTGAGGCAGGAAAATTGCTTGAACCTGGGAGGCAGAGTTTGCAGTGAGCCGAGATCACGTCATTGCATTCCAGCCTGGTGACAGAGCAAGACTACGTTCCAAAACAAACAAACAAACAAACAATGGCCACAATGGCTAAGTTTTATTTATTTTGTTTTTTGTAAAGATGAGGTCTTGCTATGTTGCCCGGGCTAGTCTCAAACTCCTGAGCTCAAGCAAAACACCCACCCTGGCCTCTCAAAGTCCTGGGATTACAGATATGTGCCATTGCACCTGGCCTCTAATATAGATATCTTAACAATATTAACTCTTCCAGTCCACAAACACAGATGTCTTTTTTTTTTTTTTTTTTTTGAGATAGGGTCTCGCTCTGTTGCCCAGGTTAGAGTACAATGGTGTGATCATGGCTGAGCTCAAGCGACTCTCCCATCTCAGCCTCCCAAGTAGCTGGAATGCATATCACCATGACTAATTTTTAAATTTTTTCTGAGAGACAGGGTCCCATCATGTTGCTCAGGCTGGTCTTAAACTCCTGGGCTCAACTGATCCTCTTGCCCCAGCGTCCCAAAGTGCTGCAATTACAGGCATGAGCCACAACACCCAGTGTTGCCATTTGTGTCTAGACTTTTTTTTCTTTTGCATTCTGTACTTCCTTCTTTTCCCTTATTGACATATTTGTATAGTTGCTTTGTCACTGCTTTTCAACTTACTCATGTTTGAACAGTAGTTCAATCCAGATCTATTTACTCAAATGATATGGAAGGTAGATCCAGGACAGTCTTCCTACCTTACCGGCAGTATGCTTTTCTTCTGAGCTATTTCTGAGGCTGGAGATTGTTCCGTCTACTTTCTTGTATCCCGAACGTTTGAGGAATGGGGGAGAGCTCAGCTATGTTCAGCTTTTCTTGGAGAACTAGGGTTTTGCTTTGTCTTCTGAGATTTAGTTAAATACTCCCATTCCAGGGTTCACCATTCCTAGTCAGGGACGTCTAGTTATATGAGGATCTCTCCCCCATATCATCATGGAATGTTGGAAAATGGCAGCCCTTGGCAGTTGTTTATATTTCTGCTGGGATCTTGGTGGTGGTACATATAAACTTTTCACTTGGGGAGATTTGTATGACTTTTTATCTGTCTGCCTGCTCCCCCATTTGTTTCTCTCCAAATCTGAAGTATTGATGAGAATTCTCAAGATCTATCACTATACCCTCTTTCTCCAACACTGCTTAGGGATAGGGATACCAGAATCATCAATTTTCTTTTTCATCTCTACTTTGGAAATTTATGTCATGAAATCATCTCTCTCTCCTCATTTGGTTGCCACTGATAAATATTTTGCTGGTTTTTACTATTCTCTTATTTTATTAGGTATTAGGAAAGAAGGTTCTCTGATCTGGCTTCATTCTACCATCTTTACCAGGAATCATGCTTCCTCAAAAAAGAAAAAGTCCAGGCGCGGTGGCTCAAGCCTGTAATCCCAGCACTTTGAGAGGCCGAGACGGACGGATCACGAGGTCAGGAGATCGAGACCATCCTGGCTAAACTGGTGAAACCCCGTCTCTACTAAAAAAATACAAAAAACTAGCCGGGCGAAGTGGCGGGCGCCTGTAGTCCCAGCTACTCGCGAGGCTGAGGCAGGAGAATGGCGTAAACCCAGGAGGTGGAGCTTGCAGTGAGCTGAGATCCGGCCACTGCACTCCAGCCTGGGCAACAGAGTGAGACTCCATCTCAAAAAAAAAAAAAAAAAAAAAACCTGTATAAAATTCCATTTTATGGGCTGGGCACGGTGGCTCATGCCTATAATCCCAGCACTTTGGGAGGCCCAGGAGGGCAGATCACCTGAGGTCGAGAGTTCAAGACCAGCCTGACCAACTTGGAGAAACCCCATCTCTACTAAAAATACAAAATTAGCCGGGCATGGTGGCGCATGCCCGTAATCCCAGCTATTCAGGAGGCTGAGGCAGGAGAATCGCTTGAACCCACTAGGCAGAGGTTGCAGTGAGCCGAGATTGTGCCATTGCACTCCAGCCTGGGCAACAAGAGCAAAACTCTGTCTCAAAAATAAATAAATAAATAATTTCATTTTTATGGCTGTACCACCAATATGCAATTAGTCCCCTATCTAATGGACATTTAGAATCTAATGGACATTTAGAATGTCCCCATTTAAAATTAATGTATGCCCTTATACAGGTGATCTTTAGAAACAAACATAAAAATAAATTAAAAAATAAAGTCAATGTGAAATCAAAACATGCATAACTCAGGGGTAGTTAAAGAGTGAAATATCGGCCAGGCGCGGTGGCTCAAGCCTGTAATCCCAGCACTTTGGGAGGCCGAGACGGGCGGATCACGAGGTCAGGAGATCGAGACCATCCTGGCTAACACGGTGAAACCCCGTCTCTACTAAAAAATACAAAAAACTAGCCGGGCGAGGTGGTGGGCGCCTGTAGTCCCAGCTACTCGGGAGGCTGAGGCAGGAGAATGGCGTAAACCTGGGAGGCGGAGCTTGCAGTGAGCTGAGATCCGGCCACTGCACTCCAGCCTGGGCGACAGAGTAAGACTCCGTCTCAAAAAAAAAAAAGAGTGAAATATCAGTGCTAAATAATCTTTAAGGTACACTTATCTCTAAAAGTCTATACTCCCATGAAATAACATTATATATAATTATTTTTAAGAGACAAGGTTGGCCTGGCATGGTCGCTCATGCCTGTAATCCCAGCACTTTGGGAGGCCAAGGCAGTTGGATCACTTGAGCTCAGAAGTTCAAGATCAGCCTCAGCAACATGGCAAAACCCTGTCTCTACAAAAAATATAAAAAATTACGCATGGTGGCTTGCACCTGTAGTTCTAGCTACTTGGGGGACTCAGGTGGGAGAGTTGCTTGAGCCCAGAAGGTGGAGGCTGCAGTAAGCTGTGATTGCGGCACTGCACTCCAGCCTGGGAGACAGCGAGACCCTGTTTCAAAAAAAAAAAAAAAGGGAGCGATAAGGTCTCCCTATCTTGGCCAAGCTGGAATTAGTCTCACTATGTTGGCCAAACTAGCTTCCCAAGTAGCTGGGACTACAGGTGTGTGCCACTGTGCCCGACTGTTATACATAATTTTTAATAGGTACTTCAATATGGTTTTAGGTCAATATATTTTGTGATTGAAATGGTATAGTAAAACTTGCCAGATGAACATCCACTATCTTGAGAATTCTGAATATACTAAAAACAGATTGGAATAAGAAATCTAATTTTAAAAAGACATTTGAAAAAATAACAGTATTATACATACTCAAAAATATTTGTAAGTTGGTCACTTGGTGCATTTTTCAGACCAGCCACAATACTCTGTAACCGGCTGACACTTTGGGTGGCTGATGCAACAGGAGTAATGACTGCTTCTTTTTCTCGTAAATATCTCCGTCCTGTCAGAGGGGTAGAAGGTGCAAATGACCTTTTCTGTCAGAAAAGAAAAATCTGTGAGTTTTTAAAAGTTACCATCTTCCTTATTATGTGTTTAATTCAGTGCATTTACCATCTTCTCTACTCATATTTAAAATATCCATGAAATTTTTAGCAATACTATGCTAATAACATCCTTATATTTGAATAACACTTTTTTAAAACACTTTCTACCTATAATTTCATTTAATCTTCACACCACTGATTTGAAAGATAACGTATACATACTTTAATTTTATATATGAGAAAATAGGAACAGAGAAATTTAAAAACTTGTTTCAGTTGACTAAGTTAATGTCAAAGCTTGGACAAAAACTTAGGTTTTACTATGTTCTAGACAAGTGAATTTTCCATTAGATCTCTTCCTCCAACCCATTTTACACATAGATACAGGGTTAAGCCTTGGCCATTAACAATCAAGTCCAGAGTTTTATGGCTGAAGTTATAGAAAAACACATAGTTTGTGTCATGGGTAGGAAAGCAAGCTAAAATTTAAAGCAATGTAACAGAGGCTAAGTTGAAGCAAAGAAAGAACGGTAAGAAAGGAAAACTTCCTCTTCATGCCAAAAGACATATACTCTACTAATAAACCCAGGCATGCTGGGAAAATGGATATAAAATATGAAAATAGTAAGAAATAAGGTAAAAATACTAAATGCTAGTTTTAAAAATTACCTTTTAAGGCTTTCATGGGAAATATGAATTAGTAGAAGAAACTCAAGATTTAACTTGAAAGATGCTTCTGCTGTTAGTAGAATCAGACACACAGAGAAAAAGATCATTCAAGATTGAGGCCAGGCTAGGTTATATTACTTTTTCAAAGTGTTGTTGAAGGTTATACTCCACATTAGCCTGTGCAGTCAGTTTCCCTAATGGGGTGTCACCAGTGAACTTTCGAGGTGTTCCAATTTCCTCTTCTGCGTCTGCCCCCAAAAAGATCCTCTCATCAAAATCACCAACAGTTAGAACATACTCTTCATACTCCTTATTCACTGCTTTGCTGCAAAGAGAATTATTATAAGCTGTAATACTAAGTTACACAATGGATTTATTTTGACTTGAAGATAGATTTAGTGTTTACAGCTTAGAAAATCTGACAACTTTCTAATTTTTATTAACTCTGCCCATCTAACAATATCAGAGGGTCCTACCTGATTATGGACATTCTTCACATTCACACAACCAATAAATTACTTTGAAAAGTGAGAGACTACATACACTTAATCTGAAAACTAGTTGAATCTAATTATGAAAATGGTTTCTGATCACTAAGGAAACAATAGTGGCTTTGAAACATGGCAGGTGGAGGTTGCAGTGAGCCAAGATTGTGCCACTGCCCTCCAGCCTGGCAACAGAGCAAGACTCCGTCTCAAAAAACAAAAGGGCCAGGCGCAGTGGCTCACGCCTGTAATCCCAGCATTTTGGGAAGTCGAGGTGGGCAGATCATGAGGTCAGGAGATCGAGACCATCCTGGCTAACATGGTGAAATCCCATCTCTACTAAAAATACAAAAAATTAGCCAGGTGTGGTGGCAGGTGCCTGTTGTCCCAGCTACTCAGGAGGGTGAGGCAAGAGAATGGCCTGAACCTGGGAGGTGGAGCTTGCAGTGAGCCAAGATCGTGTCACTGCACTCCAGCCTGGGCAACAGAGCTAGATTCCGTCTCAGAAAAAAAAAAAAATATGGGTATTGCCAACATGTGATTAGTGAAAGAATGTAAAGTGAAATACAGAGTCATTGGGTCCATTTATTAGTTTCTCAAGAGAACAGCTGTTTTTTGTTTGTTTGTTTGTTTTTAAGACAGAGTCTCACTCTGTCACCCAGGCTGGAATGCAGTGATGCGATCTTGGCTCACTGCAGCCTCTACCTCCCAGGTTTAAGCAATTCCCCTGCCTTAGCCTCCCGAGTAGCTGGGACTACAGGCTTGTACCACCATGCCCGGCTAGTTTTTGTACTTTTAGTAGAGATGGGGTTTCACCACATTGGCCAGGATAGTCTCGATCTCCTGACCTTGTGATCTGCCCACCTCAGTCTCCCAAAGTGCTAGGATTACAGGTGTGAGCCACCGCGCGCCTGGCCGAGTAGCTGTTTTAAATGCCAATTGGCTGGGTGTGGTGGGTCATGCCTGTAATCCTAGCACTTTGGGAGGCTATGGTGAGAGGATTGCTTGAGGCCAGGAATTCGAGGCCAGCCTGGGCAACACAGTGAGATCCCATCTCTAAAAAAATAAAAATAAATACATAAGTGTCAATGATTTTTTTTTTTTTTTTTTGAGATGGAATCTTGCTCTGTCACCTAGGCTAGAGTGCACTGGTGTGATCTCAGCTCACTGCAACCTCTGCCTCTTGGGTTCAAGTGATTCTCCTGCCTCAGTCTCCCAAGCAGCTGGGATTACAGGTGCCACCACACCCAGATAATTTTTGTATTTTTAGTAGAGATGGGGTTTCACCATGTTGGCCAGGCTGATCTCAAACTCCTGACCTCAAGTGATCAGCCCACCCCGGCCTCCCAAAGTGTTGGGATTACAGGCGTGAGCCACCATGCCCGGCCTCTTTCTTTTTTTCTTGGTTTATTTTTGGAAACACGGTCTCGCTCTGTTACCCAGGCTGAAGTGCAGTGGTGCAATCATAGCTCACTGCAACCTCAACCTCCCAGATTAAAATGATCCTTCCACCTCAGCCTCCCAAGTAGCTGGGACTACAGGCTCACACCACTACGTCCAGCTGATTTGTGTATTTTTCGTAAAGACAGGGTTTCACCATGTTCCCCAGGCTGGTCTCCAACCTTCCGAGCTCAAGCGATCTGCCTGCCTTGGCCTTCCAAAGTGCTGGGATTACAGGTGTGAGCCACTGTGCCCAGCCTTGATTTTTATTTTTATTTGAGACGAGTCTTGCTCTGTTGCCCAGGCTGGAGTGCAGTGGTGCAATCTCAGCTCACTGCAACCTCCACCTCTTGGGTTCAAGCGATCCGCCTACCTCAGCCTCCCAAGTAGCTGGGACTACAGGCATGTGCCACCATGCCCAGCTAATTTTTCTATTTTTAGTACAGACCGGGTTTCACCATTTTGGCCAGGATGATCTCAATCTCCTGACCTCGTGATCTGCCTGCCTCAGCCTCCCAAAGTGCTAGGATTATAGGCATGAGCCACCGTGCGCCTGGCCGGGTAGCTGTTTTAAATGTCAATTCGCTGGCTGTGGTGGGTCATGCCTGTAATCCTAGCACTTTGGGAGGCTATGGTGAGAGGATTGCTTGAGGCCAGGAATTCGAGATCAGCCTGGGCAACACAGTGAGATCCTGTCTCTAAAAAAATAAAAATAAAAATAAATACATAAGTGTCAATAATTTTTTTTTTTTCCTGAGATGGAATCTCGCTCTGTTGCCTAGGCTAGAGTGCAGTGGCATGATCTCGGCTCACTGCAACCTGTACCTCCTGGGTTCAAGGAATTCTCCTGCCTCAGCCTCCCAAGTAGCTGGAATTACAGGTACCTGCCACCACACTCAGTTAATTTTTGTATTTTTAGTAAAGATGGGGTTTCACCATGTTGGCCAGGCTGATCTCAAACTCCTGACCTCAAGTGATCGGCCCGCCTTGGCCTCTCGAAGTGTTGGGATTATAGGCGTGAGCCACCATGCCCGGCCTCTTTCTTTTTTCCTTTTTTTTTTTTTTTGGAAATAGGGTCTCACTCTGTCACTCAGACCAAAGTGCAGTGGTGCAATCACGGCTCATTGCAACCTCAATCTCCCAGATTCAAACGATCCTCTCACCTAAGCCTCCCAAGTAGCTGGGACTACAGGCTCACACCACTATGTCCAGCTGATTTTTGTATTTTTTGTAGAGACAGGGTTTCACCATGTTGCCCAGGCTGGTCTCCAACTTTCTGAGCTCAAGCAATCTGCCTGCCTTGGCCTTCCAAAGTGCTGGGATTACAGGTGTGGGCCACCGTGCCCAGCCTTGATTTCTTAAAATAAATGTATTTAAAGCCAACAAGTCTTAGTGACAATACCCATTCAATGCCACTAAAGCAGAGAGAACTTGAATTTGGAGGTCTTACTTTGATATAATGTTATGCTTAACAAATTTCAACAAATCAACAAATACGACAGCTTGTGATATGCCAGGCACCACTAGTACCAGATATTTACCAATTATCAGTAAAACTTGAAAGGTCCAGGAGGCATTCTCCTTTTAATATCTGTGAAGAAAAAATTATTTTGGGACACTATATAATTAAGCATATTAATACACACACAAACATGAAATTTATCTAAATTTCCATATTGTTATAACACACACACACACAAAACAGAATAATTAAATATTTCTTTCAGACTAGGATAAACTATTTAGCATGCAAATAACATTTAAAAAAAAATTTTTTTTTTTGAGACAGGGTTTGGTTCTGTCACCCGGCCTGGAGTGCAGTGGTACAATCATGGCTCACTGCAGCCTCAGCCTGCCAAGGAGCTGGGACTACAAGCGTGCACCACCACACCCTACTAATTTTTGTATTGTTTGTAGAGACGAGGTTTTGCCATGTTGCCCAGGCTCGTCTGGAACTCTTGGGCTCAAGCAATCCACCTGCCTTGGCCTCCCAAGGTGTTGGCATTACAGGCGTGAGCCACCTCGCCCAGTCCCTGGGATCCTTTAAAAAAAAGTTTACTTTGCTAGAGATGTTTAGCATACAGACAATGGGCCATAATATAGATATCTGAGGAACACAAGACTGAATACAAAAGTTTGCATAAAAGAAGAAACCAGTAAGGGAAGAATTTATGCTTAAAGAAAAATCTCTTAATATTTGAAAAGTGGGATACGTAATCCAAACCCCTCCTTTTACCAAAGAGAAATCTTGAGGCCTAACTACATTTAATGGCTTGATGTTGGGGAAGTAAGAAATTGAGATCCAGAGGAACAAGCCAATTCATAAATGTAGAAATAGCTAAGTTAATTACTAAGGAGAAAATGTCCAGAATGCACACAGATAGCTTACAAGTGGCTACAAAACTATCATGGATTTTCTGCTCGATTTACATGGAATTAAAACTGTGGTTGTTGGCCGGGCGCGGTGGCTCAAGCCTGTAATCCCAGCACTTTGGGAGGCCGAGACGGGCGGATCACAAGGTCAGGAGATCGAGACTATCCTGGCTAATACGGTGAAACCCCGTCTCTACTAAAAAAATACAAAAAAAA